>NC_043766.1:15568116-15625616 GCF_902148845.1 Salarias fasciatus | reverse complement strand
AAAAGATAAAGCAAGTGCTAAAGGGGAGAAGAACAGTACTCATGCAGTACAGCAGATGCTGCTTGTAAAATGTGGAATATTGCTTGTGTCTCTTGATCTACCTCTGAAGCTAAAATGCAGAGTATGCATCTTTTTTCGCAATACTTATGTGCTCATGATGAAAGTGCATTCTCCTGGGCAATTGTTTAAACTCCAGGGCTCTTAACAATGTAAATGAGGGCTATGATGAGTGTGTCTGTGCAGGAGACACTGTTTTCTTCTCTCATTGCAGCAAAGAGGGAGTATGAAAGCTGCTGGGCTACCTGTGTACCAGAAGAGTAGCGAGCGCTGGTCCGTGTGGTGGAGGTCTTTGCAGGGCCGTGCGAGCTCTCTGTCGGCAGGCCTCCGCAGCAGTACGTGTGGCGGAAGCACTTGCTGTACTCTTTGCGGACCTGCATAGGCAAACATCCGAGTGTTTACATACAATGTTGACTTTACATATGACTGAGCCACGAGCCTGAAGCAAGCAGTGTTTGTTCTTTATATCAGCATGTGGTGCTCTGTGAATACGGCATGCTGCAGTTAAAACTCGGTCTTGACTCGCTCACTCTAACACGCCTTTAGCCTTGACAGAAAAAAAAAATCGCTGTGTTTGAGTACGGCGGATGTACAAGAGACTTACTTTTTTCTGGAGAAGGCAGTGGAAAATGAAGATAAACATTCCTTGAAAGGTGTTAAAAATGGTAAAAAGGTACGCCATGACTAGTGAGGCCTCGCTGATGAAGAAGAGCCCAAAGGACCATGTGAGACCCAGAAGGAACAGCAGAGCGAAGGCCCCCATGACCCAGGATCTGAAGGACGGCAAAAACAAACACAGGGGGATGACAAATCCAACATGAAAGATGCTCAGTGACAGATTAGTGGCTGCAGCTCTTAATCACTATGAAGAATTTGAAAAAAGCTGTACAGAATAATACTTTAAAAAACAACTGTCACACAATGAAAAACAAACGTCCTCCACACCCAATCATCCACACATCCTCTACAAAATATTCATATCCAAACAGACAAAAAGAAAAACATGTTATCTGTTTCTCTGCAAATGAGTTCTTATTTGAATATACCATACAGCAAAATCAGAGAGCACAGCATTATGTTTTCAAATGAAACAAGGCCTGATATACTGTTATACTTCATGTGTCAAGGTCCCGTTGAGCCTTCAGACTGCCTCAATGGTCACAGTTCAATGCTCAAACATACAACAACAACAATGACAACAATAATAACAACAACACAGGATTTCAAGATGATGGATGTGGTAAAAGCGACCAGTCACAAGGACAATGGATGAGTAGCTTTCCAGCTGCAATTAGGAAGGGGATGAGTTGACAAAAGAAAGAGAGAGAGAAAAAAAAGAACAACACAGAAAGAGGGGGAAATAAGAATAAAGGAGAGAAGAGAGAATACTATAGGCTGGAAAAGGAGACTTTTGGGCAACATGTCCTTACTTGATAAATCGTTTATTATCTTCATAGCTAGAGAGCATGATAGGCAGGAAGAGAGAAACACAATTAGATTAGAGCGCATAACACTGTGGGTTATTTGGCATTTGAGTGATATTTGTTTTCTCAACTTTGATTTTAAGTTTGAACTGAAGGGTCTAATAATGCCTAAGTTTTGTGTGTTTCGCTCTTGATAAATAAATTTCAATATTGCATGTCAAGCATTTTGTTTGAGCACATTGTTTGTGGTTGGATTTGCATTTATGCCACTGTGTGTGCGTGGGTGGTGTTGTGCTTGTAAAATTATCTGAGGTGCATGGTAAAAGCTTACCCAGGCAAATCTGTATTATAGTAGCCATCACAAACGCGATAATTACTGGTGTGGATCGCAGAACAGAGAAAGGGGGAGGAGAATGACGAGAGAAAAGAAAGGAGAGGGTGCGTGTTAACTTTCCCTTCACATGCAACATGCGATGACCATTGTGCTACACCAACTTTGACAACAAACTCTGGTCGGAAGAACAACAAGAAAACGACCACAACAAAACAGCATAAAGTACTTTTGCAGAATAAACGAGCCAGAGAGGAATAATTTTGCACATTCTAAAACAATATATATACCACTTTTTATGCCACCACAGCCAGTGAATGTGTTGTGTTGTGGTTTACTTGATATGAGGAGTAGCCTGTCTCAAATAAACCAAGATTTAAAAGAAGCCCTTGTCTTACTGTTCTCTCTGATTGCAGTTTTACCACAGTGCTGCGATGTTGCACACATTCATTAAGGGGGGAAAAAAAAAAGAAAGAAAGAAAAAAAAGCCCTGGATGAAAATAGCACTGCTTGTGCCCAGAGTGGTCAAAGTTGAGACACATAACAGTGCAAATCGACACAGGGGTGCTGCCGTATTGCAAACAACAGGCCCTCCTAACCCCGAATAGAAATGCATTTCAAAATGCAGTCCAAACCAAAGAGCAGCACCGTTTTACAGTGTAAATGCAAAACAAATACAACAAACGACCAAACAGCTCATAAACTGTTGCATTCCCTCCAAGAGCAAAATGCTGAGGAGACTAAAAGAGCCTCAACAAAGAGAGGGGGCAGCAGACATGTTTAGCGTGATTTTTGTTCTTTCTTTCTAAGTTAGCATCTCTTGAAACAAAAGGTTGAAGAATTTTTAGTGGCAAACAGACAGTATCTGTTCCACTGCACTTCAGCTTGCCAGACAGCGTCCCAGTGATGTGTGTATCATGCTGGTGCTTTTCTAAAGCTTGCAGTTTGGAGCACAACAAAACATGAAAAGAAGACTCACAACATATGTGAGTGATCCTCAAGACAGTTGAGTCATGCCAAAGACCTTTTTCTGTCCCACGTTTCAGTGAAAATCTCTCTAGTAAAGATTCACCTGGTCATGAAAGTTAACAATATTCGAGGGTCAATAATGGGTGTTTTATTTGTCTTTTTCTTGTCATTTGATAGTCTGGTCTTGAACCTTAATGACAAAGGCGGCATTAAAAGAATTACGCTAACAAAGCAAGGACCTTGGCTTTAATTGGAGCAGTGGCAGAATAGCACCGATGTTATACTGCAGATGAGAAGGAGAAACAAGAGGTTCAGCATACGATGCTTCACTTACTTTATATTTTCCAGTCGACTAGAGTCTGGTTTCAGGGTAGTAGAGTGCTTCACCATTTTGTACATCGTGATCACCAGAAAGATGAGATTGAGCTGTCAAAACAGAAAAATGACAATATTAATATATGAAGATGTAAGACTCAAGACACAACAGACATGGGAAAAAGACTGTTAATTTGTCTGTAGGTATTAAAAGAGGGCAAGCTTCAACTCTTTATATGTCCACAGACTAATCCAATGAACATCTATCCTTCCAGCGAGTCTCAGACGGACCGACTGGCGCCAAATTTAGTGTCATCCTATATCAATAGGAACATGGAAATGCATTCAAATCTATCACTGTTAAAAAAAAAAAGAGAGAGAGAAAGAAAGGTACAACCACACAGCAGCGGGCTGGCAACGTCAGAGGGGAATGAGAAAATACCAAGAGAAATAAGAGAGCCTCTTGTACAAAACAACAGCATATCATTTTATGCACATAGTGAAATATTATAAGACACATGCAGCTACAAAAAGCTTGAGGGAACAAGACATATTTTGTTTGATTATTGTGTGTGGCCAGATAACGAGGGAGAGAAAGAGCGGAAAAGAGAGCGGCACAGGGCAAAGGTATAGGAAGATGGCATTGTGTGTGCTTTTTCTCTTTCTTTTCTTTTTTAATGTGTTACATCTGAAGGCAGCCAGTGGCAGATACCAGGTTGAGACAGGGATACTATGTGCTGTGTTTCTGAGTGCAAAATTTGGTACCTAAAAAAAAAAAAAAAAAAAAATCAATACTGTGATGTAGAAACACAAAGGCTGAATGGTCCAGAAAGAAGCCCCCTCCAAATAATTTACTTCAAAACATTTATTCCGGGGCAAACTGGTCTCTGACACAGCATGTACATGCACACGGTAGATGAACCAAACTGTGTATTGCAAGCGAGGCATGTATAAATAATGTCAAGGAATATCTGAGAAAGAAAAACTGAGATGTGTGCCTTCAATAGAACATATCAAAGGATCAAGCAAACACACAACACAGATACTGTATGAGTACCATGTTAGTAACAACAAAAAAAATAAATAAAAAAAACCTCAAGCTGAACCAAAACAAAACGACCCATACCGACAAATAAACACACTGACAATGACAAAAGCTTTTTATCCTGCAGAGCCTCACAAAACGGTGCATTTCAGTGTTATTTGGTTGTCTTTAGAACGCAAAACACTGGTAAAAAGAAAAATAGTGACAAACTACCATCACAAAGGACCTTTGTGAGCTGAACTTAGACCGCAGCCATTCACTGTTGAACACAAAATCTTATAGCTGTGGTGCACACTGCTATCAAAAGGCTGTTGGTGATCAATACATCACCCTCCACATGTAATCAACTCATGGAGCTGCTTAAATGAAGCCAGGTTTTAGAAAGAAAGAGGCGACTAGGAAAAAAAAAAAAGAGGGAAAGGGAGAAAAAAAATCATGATTTTCTTTCCTAATATCACAGTCGGCACTAAAACTCTGTTTTGTTTCACAGCTATCTGCCATTATTTCTGTGAGCTGCCTGCGTGAGTCAGACGGTGGGGGTGAGGGAAGGGGGGAGGGAGGGACAGGGTGAGGACTTTTGAAAACCCTTTCACACAGCCTGCAGTGGTGACATGGATCCAATGAGACAGAGGAGAGGGACACAGTACTTTAAAGTAACCTAGCAGCACGGCACATGTTCCCACCCCCACCGACATGCTTTCGCAGCCCTTCCCGGGGGATCCCTCCTGCTAGAGCGGAGCTGCCTTACCTCCATCCTTCACTCTGTCTCTGAATCATCACTGCAAGCCATGCAGAAGCACCTCGCCACACTGGGACTGAGGAGAAAGCTTTTTCTGAAGTGGACCGTGTGTGTACACACTGAACTCCAAATGAACTGCTGGAGATAAAATATTAAAGGTGCAGATGGAGCTGTCCAGATGATAAGAACTGCTCACGTCGTGTCATGATCCAAGAGGCCTTGTGTTGAATCTATCTCAAGCATACTAATGGCTCCCCCCACCAGTCATTACTTCCATGTTCCCCTTTCATGGAGCTAATACCCCCTGTGCCCAGAGACGGGGCAACCTTTGCTTCAGAGCATGGATCTAAATGGCTGCTACCAGCTTTTGTTTTCACTGTGTTTAGGAGCTGTTTCAGCCAGATGCTGACAGGAAATGGAGGGAGAAAAACAAAAAAACAAAAAACAAAACAAAGGGGAAAAAGCAAACAAACAAACAAAAAACAAATACTATGGGTCAAAACCTGTGTTGGCTGCAAAGACACGATTTGGATATCATGAGGGGATCCAAGCATGAGTCAAAGCAGCCCTGTTTTTCCTCCTTTTCTCTGCCTTTTCATGTTCAACCCCTTTCTCTCAGTGACAAGGACAAAGGCAATTTGTAGAGAAACCAGGGTCACGGATGGTGTAGACAAACCTTGCTCCTGCATGCTCTCTGGGGGCTGCCCCTTTCCACAGTACTTTGTCTTTTTTGAGTCAATTGTTGCACAGAATCAAAGGAGCATTGCGAGGTGCCGGAGCTGGTGCAACAAAACCTCATTCCTGTCACACATTAACTCTGCTGCAATACATTAGCTTCTCACAGGGTCATGATTCTATCTCTCTGGTCATCACCACCGGGATTCTGATCATCATTTCCACTGCAGACATATTTTTCATGCAAATCATTACAAGGGGCAACACTCAATTGGAGAACAATGAGGGTCCAATTTAAGAAAAGGAAACATATTCCTGTGTGGCTGACAGAGCATTTGCTGAGACAGGGAGAAACGTATGTTTGCTTTAATATGATGATAGCTTTTCCTCAATTATAAGCTCACACATTCAAAGCAGGTGCACATAGGAATAAGAAAAAAAATGTAATTGGAAACAAGAAACAGACATTTCAGCATTTACTGAAAACCATTTCAGTCATCAGGTCTTTTTCACACTTCCCCCTCCGTTTTTTAAATGCTACATAAAGTGGCTGTGTCTGTCTTTGAGAAACTGTGAAATGCAGTCCAGTGAACAAATTCGTCTTTTATTTACTCTGCTACTACACAGACAAAGAGCTGCACTGTATCTTTACTTTGAAAGCTTCTAGCAGCCTGTGAATGGTGTGCTGAGACTCGCTGGAATTTGACATGGCTGCCCCTTCTCTCTGGTATATTTTCGGTGTCAGCTTGATGTTCAACAGAGGTCACTGCATCTGTAGACACTGTACCAACCATTAGGATGGATAATGAATACAGTACTGAGCAAATACCACCCATCCTCCCTGCACAGCGGCAAGACAAGTTTGCAGAGCATCCTCATCCTTTTGGTGTGTATAAGGGCAAAGCATTACATGGTTTGGTGGGCTGAGAGGATATATGTGAAGAATACCACCTGCCATTTCATTTTTTTTTTCTAGCGCAGGGAAGTAAGACTCCCTAAGGTCTCATTCTTCCAAGCCCCTCTGATGGAGCAGGAGATAATAATGTCACGACCAGTAAATAATTGCATGCCTCAATGGGACACATGTCAATATGATATGCTATATGTCCTTCACCCTTGATGGTCCTTGACCAAACAGAGAGATGCCTTTGCTTTTCTTTCCCCAGACACTGTCACGTGCTATTTACACACAGGCAAACACAGAGGCGGGAAGATGCAGAGGAGGCAGAGAAGCCGTGCTGCACTGCACACTGTAAAATGCAGCTATTGCACTAATTTTCAAACTGAATAATAGTGGCTCTGTGGCCATTCAGGACTGTCTGTGAAGTGAGACTTCACAAAGCAGCGTCAATGTGACAGTTTAAGTTCACTATCAAATGCTGATCCTTGTCTGGTGGTGAGCGGGAGAAAGAATCGCAGGATGCCTGGAAATCTGTCTTTGGCGCAAAATTAACCTGTCATCACTGAGGAGACTTGGAGCAAAAAAACCTGCTGACTGTTCCCCTCAGTTATGCTATCTCACTTCCTTTATCTTTCTCCTGCATCTCTTTCATTTCACCCTCTCAGTCCCTTCCTCACTCTGTCAGTCTGGGCATTCAAAATAAAATAAAACAGCTTACCATGATGATAAAGGTGACAGGTCCTATAAAACTCCATATGAAATGATTATCCACACTTAGCCAGCACCTATGACAAAGAAAACACACTTCAGCTTCACACAGCACAGACCACAAGAGTAAAAGCTCACACAACTAAACAATACTGAAAATAAATCACCTTTGGGTGAATTGAGGTCTTGATATTGTTAAAAGTACAATTTATCATCTGTATTTTTTTTATTAACAATGTTTCAATTGAAGCACATTAATTGTACAAAACAAAGGGAAGACCCCAAGTATTTCCTTTTAATAGCTGAGTCTTAGCTGAGATATGGCCATTAATCTATGTAAAAGGCTTTTTCTACACAGTGCTCTTCAGTTTAAGAGAGCATTTACAAACAAGAGGTCACAGGAGGGTCTTTGAGCAGAAAGGCATTAATGTAGCTGCGCCCTCCCCTGAAACCACAGTGTTGAGTCTGTTACCCACTTTCAAATGACATAAAAAATTGAACAGCTGCCCATCCCTGGCAAAAAAAGGAAAAAAAAAAAAAAAAGCTCAAATGTTTTGGTGTAGGCTCTGGGGACGCAGGTAAGGTGTTGGCAGGAATGATGAGTAGATTTCTTTTCAAAATCTGCCACATGCAGACACAGCAGTTAAGCCCCTCACAGTGTTCGCATCCAGTATGTGTGCTCTGTACTTCCAAGAATGTGCTCACAAAGCTGCACTTACGCCTTCTCAGTCCCGTAGCTCTTGTAGTCGATGGCTGCGGAGACACTGACTACGATGGCAGGAAAGAGATAACCAGACACGTAGTAATACTTTTTCCGTGAATATTCACTCTCAAAGACCTCCACGAGCATGAGATACAGCTGGACGCCCTCAAGACACATCCAGGTAAAGGAAGCCAAGAAGAAGAAGTGAAGGATTCCTGCTATAATGGCACATCCGATCTGAAACAGAACAAATACTGAATTAGACCAAAAAAAAAAACAAAAAAACACCCCAATTGATCCAATGAACTTACAGATGATAAAGATTTTAAAATGACTAGGAGCATTTCTATAACTCTTTTTTATTATGCATTACACCCTACCTTTTATTAAAACTCAGTGAATGCGTTTTTTCTCTGTCTCACAGTAGAAGAAATCAGCGAAACTGATGAAAAATGGTAATGAATATTCATTCACTACATGGGCTCGACTATACACAGGTTCAGCTTTCCATTAGTACTGTGGGAACTTAAATGCCATTCATATTTTGAGGTTGGAGTTAGCAGATTTAATCATACAGCTCAGCAATGAAAGCTTTGTTGCCTGACGGTATGCAGAGAAATGTTTTGTGATTCTGGAGACAGGAGTGAAAATTTAGGGGGTGAAAAAGTGGAATGGATACAGGCTGAGCTGAAACTGTGCCTTTAAGTGAAAGAGGATAAAAGACCTGTCAGTGGGAAGACATGTCCCTTTAGTAATCTATATTAATGGTGCTGTCCCACTCATGTCATGTCAGGGACAAGCATGGAAGGTTACAAACAAACAATGTTTAAAGTCCCATCAATTTCCCTCCGAGAGGGTCTTTTTTTGGGGGGGAGAGAAAAGAGAAAGAGCCAGGGGATAAGGGATTCAACACTAAATCAATACTGTGAAATTTTTCCAGCTTACCTCAAGTTTCGTCATATCGATACCAATTAAAAATATTAACTCTGCGATGAAGAGATTAATGCACAGGTTCTTGTGTATGGTATTGCGATCGCTCTGCAAGCCTCGGAAAAAGCAGAAGGTGAAGATGCTGATGATGAGGCAGACGAGTGACACCACGATGCCGACTCGAGTGATCACAGTCAGGAGATATTCATGTGGTCCGCTGTTCGTCTGGGGAAAAAAAAACAAAAACAAAAAAACAAAAAAAAACAAGTAAGATAAATGCTAAATTAAAAAAAAAAAATAGTGAAAAGACTAGCACTTTTTTCTTCAGCTCCATGAAAATGACAGGAATAATTTGACAGCAATAGAGTAATGATAATGACAAGATATTTATATAAAGGGCTGATTTCTGTCGGTTTTTATTAAATAACAAAATTATTCATACTTTATTTATCCCCTTGGGAAAATTCCTTTTTTTTTTATTGCATTGACTAATACTTTATCTAGGGTGTGGAGGTGCAGCGACATTACAGCACAAACTGCCAATCTCAAGTCCACTTCTCTAACCTCAAAGAAAATCTACACGTAAAATATACTCAGATTAAAAATATGTTATTTCCAGGGCTTTAAGTAGTCAATTAAGTTATATCTCACTATCAATAAAGCAATCAATAAATGAATTTAGAGATAAAAACGCAATACACACTACTAGTATAAACTGTATAAAGATAAAAGTAGCAATATACTGTACACACACACACACACACACACACACACACACACACACACACACGTATTCAAGCAAGCGTGCACTTATTATGGTGAAAAAATACAATTACATATTTCAGTGTGCTAAACATAGTAAGCTCAAGAACTAAAACATTACAGTGAGAAAACTGTCTATTGACCCTTGTGCAAGCGCTTGGCAGTAGTGGGGAATAAAAACTCCCTCTTCACAGGGAAAAAAAAAAAAAAAAAAAACCTTCGACAGCTCCAGATTTAGGGTGGGCAGTTTTCTGCCTCAATCGGCTGGAGTGAGAGGCAAGCGCAGGGAGAAAAGATGACTATTGGGAAACAACAAGTAATAAACAATGAGTAGGTTTTGTGGTGGGGCAAATCAGGAGGTATATCGCTACACACTCTTCAAAAAAGCTGCAAGCAAAAGGCATAAAGCGGAAGCTACAAACAATTGGATGGCAAAGAAAGCAGAGAAGCTCTGTGCAGCAAGGGAGACACCTGAGCAGGCGAGTCCTAAAGAATGGTTTAGCGACAGTTGAATCAGCGGTGACTGTAAGTTTTACCAAGGAACTAAAGTTTTAGGGTCTAAACTTAAAATTAGGAACCTCCTGAGCCTAAAGTAAGAGCTGGCTACTTTTGAAGGGTCAAGGAATGTCTAATAAACCCAGTTCCTTTAAAACATAGTCAGTGAGCTTGTAGGATGATTTGGTACTATGAGTTTTTTTTTACTATGAGGGCAGCTTTCCCATTAATAATTTTGGATGGTTATAGAAGGTTTTTATTCTCTGTTCCTGACTGTACAGTGGGCTGACAAAAAAAAAAAAAAAAAAAAAAAAAAGCTACTACAAGGGAAATGTGACCTCTCCAACAGTCAGGACTCCCGCAGCAGCACTTTAGATCAACTGGGGGACATAATCATAAAGGAATAAAATAATCCTGAGTATACATGTAATAAAAAGATAGGCCAGTCAAAGACAGGATAGTCTTAACCTAATCAATCATTTTCAGGTTAATAAACAGTCCTATAAGCATATGCGAATGTTAAAGGAACATAAATATCCCCACGGTTCCTTATGGCGCTTCATTGGAGTCATTTTGTTCTCAAGGTGAACTTCAACAAGAGCATGTGTTTTATAGGTAAATGCAGTTCGGGGACTTCTGCGTAGCAATAAGAACACAGGTGTTTTATTTTATTTCTTTTCTTTTTTTATTTTCTTTTTTTCATAAATGATTGCCTGAAGGAAAAATAAAAAAATAAAAAAGTTTCTAGATCCAAACCTTGTGCACCTCTATAAACAAATTTTGTTTGCATTGAGGCGTAATCACTAAGATTCACAAATTGAAACTCAGACATACAGCCAGACTAGTGAGGCTTCTTTAATCCCCAAATTATGTCCCAGTCTGTGAATAAAATGCTCTCATCTGTG
Source organism: Salarias fasciatus (assembly GCF_902148845.1). Classification (NCBI taxonomy): domain Eukaryota; kingdom Metazoa; phylum Chordata; class Actinopteri; order Blenniiformes; family Blenniidae; genus Salarias; species Salarias fasciatus. Next base: position 15,614,657 of record NC_043766.1, on the reverse strand, counting down.
GAGTCAAATACAGGCATGAGTCCATTATCTGAGGCAGTGAGAAAGTAATTGCTAAATTTCACCAGTGCTATTTCCATATGATGATGCACTCTAAATCTTGAGACTGTTAATCTCTGTAAAAGAAGCACATTTGTGCAACTGGTCACACAGTCAAATTGATAAGCTTTTTTAAAGATTTTAGAAATAAAGGAAAGGCTGGATATAATTCTGGATTTGGCTAAACACCTGGATCAAACGTAGGTTTTTAAGTAGTGGTTTAATTATAGCAACCCTAAAAGCATGTGTCTACAAGTGGAGAAAATCGATTTTAGATGCTGAGTGATTTGCGTTGGACTGATTTGGGCTTCACTTTCACTGCACTAACGCTTTGCTTTCTTACTGCTGGGGAAAGCAAGACATAATACAAGAACGTAGGTCCCGGAAAACGACACTTCATGGACAACTTCATGGGCCATGCAAACATCACCTGTGCAGCTGCTGTGCACAGGAGCATCAACTGGTTATCGGCTAGAATTTCATAATGGATAATAGATAATAATGCACAATTCAAATTCCCTCTCAGCCAGAATCTCCACAAACCATTTAAAGCCATACAAATAAAACTACTCTTCGGGAAAAAAAATATATTGAGTGTATGGGGAGAAGGAGAAAATTTTCATTGGCACACACAACTCTACTGCGCACGTGTAGCACATGTTCTCCAAAAACTCTTATAAACAGAATGTGTACGTATTCTTGGTATCCACAGCTGTTCATCTCTGCGTCTGCCAAGGAAGTATATTCAGGCGAAACCTGGGCTCTGATTCCAACTCAGTAAGTCTCATTTCCAATGCTGCAGCAAACACACAACATTTCTGACAAATACCATTATTGCTAAAGGAAGTACAGATAAAAATAAACTTGTGGTACCAGAAAGAGGAGGCAGAACAAGAAACAGAGAGAGAGGAGTAGCTGTTGTTTGCTAAGCTTGTGAATCTGAAATAGCAATAGTACAAAATTAGCTGAATTTTTTGAAAAAACCAGTGCCCGGGTGAACCACACCTCGGTTTCAATTTGACATGATTCCCTGTAGAGAGAGATGTGACATTACTAGATGAACTACTGGCTGGGATATATGGAGAAACAGCAGGGCAGCACGGCATGTCAGCCACAGAAGGCAACGCAATCTAGTCAAAGCACCGTCACACACTCGGTCATGAGGAAAACAGGATCATGACAACAGACCTACATCTGCACGGTGACCGCTATAATCTTGTAAAACTGACAGTCACGTTGAGATATTAAAATTTTTCTTTCAGGTTTGTAGGCCAAAATATTCATGAATGTGTGTGTGTGTGTGTGTGTGTGTGTGTGTGTGTGTGTGTGTGTGTACATATATATATATATATATATATATATATATATATATATATATATATATAAAATCACACAACATACCTTGATTTCTCGGTGTGCCATGAGGATAGCAAAGTTGGTGAGATGGCTGCACGAGCAGGTTGTGTGTGTTTTATTGGAGTCCAAAAGTTTGCACCCTTGGGTGGACCAGTGGCCCATCATGCTCCTCTCAGAGTAATTCCAGAAGGAGCAATTGGAGTTGAAGTAGTGCTCCATCTGCAGATAACAAGAGATATGGTTAAGTGTCCAAATAATTGACTTCCTGAAATTGAAGCACATGTAGAACACAGAGGCCATTTACCCCCTACTCATACAAAGTATTTTTCTGCACTGATATGGATGAGGATTTTTCACTTCACAGCTCTTATGAAGCAATTCATATGTTGTATCTCATTTGGCACATGCTTGCCAAATCAACCGAAGCATAGTTGGGTATATGAGGCCTTAATAACAGAGAAGCATAATTGTTTGACGGCATGTCTTTGGAATTGCACAATTTCTCTGATAAAGAATGGAGACATGCATGGCCCTCTGGGAACTCTAGTGACAACTTTCAAAGACGAAAGATAATTGGTGCTCCAGTAATTTCATCCTAGATTGTAGGGCTAATCTAGGAGTTAATTTCCCCTACCATAAAAGAAAATGGGTATCATTTATATCCCAATGTTGATTAAAGAATTAGTTTTCATTAAGAATTCACTTAGGTTCTAAAGACTCCTTTAATTTGATGTTCAATGACTTAAATAAACTGCCGACTGACCTAGCCAGACATTTACAATTCAAATTGCAGATCTCTGTCTACACTGGAAGTTCCCTCCTGTTGTTTTTTAATATGACCTCTCCATTCATTTCAGCAGGAAGACTCACATCAATGTGCTCCAGGGTAAAAATCACCGGGTCATTAATGAACACACGGCTGGACTCCTTGTTGATTGAAGCTGCGATGATATCAGAATTGACAGCCACCGACACGTTACGGCCGTAAGCCTCGTTGGCCATCTTGATGGTTGCATTTTCTGTGCTGAGGAACTGGCTGAGGTTTTTGTACAGCACAAACACCAGCTTGGCAACGCCTGCAGAGTAAAGGATTTAGGCAAACATTAAAAACCCGAAGCAGAAAGGTGGATAATAATGTAGAAAATGTAATAAGAGAAGTTAATCTAAGGTGATAAATGTAGGCCTAAGGAGATGGGCAAACATACTTAAACCATCCAATTTATTTTAGTCTAATTCAATTGAAATATTTAACATGTGACCTGCACAAATGACAGAAAGATAAGTTAAACTATAGAGCAAGCTTTGAAAAGTAGCATGTGATTTTTGACATAAACCACACTCCAATGTGAAAACAACACTCAAATAACATGTTATGAAGACACTTGACATCTGTCTGGGCTTGGTTAATATAAAGTTTCCTCTTTTTTTTTTTTTTTTCCTTTTTTTTTTCTTTTTAGCTCACCGTTGCGGCTGTTGAGTTTCACTGTATTGGCTGATAGCTGGATTGAAATCCCACCCTTGCTAGGTTGTGGAAATTTAAAATCTTGAACTTGGCCATCTGTGCTGAGTACGTAGACGTTCAGGACTGTGTCAGGTCACATCAGGCAGGCAGCGTTCGCAAGGAATGAAAAAGAAGAGGAGGCACAAACAGAAAAAACAAACAGTCAGATCCATAAACAGACAAGTTACCATAAGTGCTTTGATTTGAACTTGCCAACCAAATAGAGGACAGGTTCAAGACCAGTGCTTTCTGTATGACAGTGCTACAAAAATGCAAGCAAAAAAACAAGTGACGTATGAACACCTAATGTGAACATTCTTAAATGAGATCTGGACTTCAGTGAGCGACAACATAAAAATGTCAATCACAAAATGATTGTTTCATCTCAATGAATCTGTAATTAATATGAATAAAACAGTGCGAAGGAAAATAACCCACTAACAAACAGCCTTTCTTGTTTGCTGAAGAAAATGAGAGGAGGAAGAGGAGGAGGCGGCGACTGTGGATAAACTATGTACTTTTTGTGAATGCACAGCAGGCTAATGTTCACATTAATGTATAGAGTTACAAGGTCTGGACTCATACATTTATAAGAAAGCACACGCAATCAGAGAATCCAGTCTACTTAATTGTCTGATATCCATCACTTTGTCAGTAAGCGACTCGTTAAACCTAATATGCGTTGTTTTTCTCTTCCCCCGAGGTTTAAACGCTTAATATGAAAACAAAGTCCTTTTTTATGAGGCGGCCTTGTTTTTCTATCACAGGAGTTACTCTCTCAATGAACTAAAAGTAATCAAATTAACTGAGCTTGCATCAATCTTGAATGCTTGTCATTCGCTCACCACATACTCCCCTTTACTTACTTATATTATCTGCAGGAACGTTGACTACGGCAGGCTCCATGAGGTTGTCGGCAAGGACGAAGGCCCCTTCTTCCAAAGTATCCAGTAACATGGTGGCGGCATGGGTTTGCTCAGTGCTGTTCATGTCCTGCCAGGACTTCAGGGCCTCCGGTCGCAGGAGGTTATCTACCGTGTCCACAATAGCCTGTGTCAACCCAGACAACCAAAACAAACACAAACAAAGAAAAAAAAAAAAGAAAGAAATTCTTGAGTGGCTTAGAGAGAGAGAGGGAAAAAAAAGCATCTGTTAGCAACCACACAAAGTCACATGCAGACACTGAAGTGAATGGAAGAAATGGCGTGTGTAAATTAAAATGACACAAATGAAATGAAAAATAGGTTAAAAGGATATATTCTTTTCATTCCTTTCATTAAATACAACGAACCAGTGACATGAATAAAACATAATAAATATTGAATTAATTAATTAATTCAATAATTAGAAAAACGGTTACGGTTTGAAGGAGGAACTGCTGAGAGAGAGAGAGGGAGAGAGAGAGAGAGAGAGAGAGAGAGAGAGAGAGAGAGAGAGAGAGAGAGAGAGAGAGAGATGGACAAGTGTGGGGTTGTGATTCAGTTTCTTTTTCAAGGACAAGGCATCAAGGCGGCCGCTTAGTGTCAGAGTGTATTGAGCCTATCAGGTCAGGCCAATAAGAGTCTAGATCAGTACAGGCTGACGCGAGTTAAAGAACCAAAACTTGCTCAATTGAAGTTAAAGTCATGGCACAAACCTTTCCTTTCTTTAACTTTTCAGTGTTGGAAATGTCTCTGAAGCAAGATTCATTAAATTATCTTGCAGTGTTGTCACAATTACTTTGAGGAACTAACCTGATCACTCCTTTAAACAGTAACATAGTTTACAAATTACTTGATCTTTAAAGTAACTGAGTTATTTCATTAGTTACATTCTGCAGCTGCTGACAACACCCCCTCATTTTAAATTGAAATTAAAACAACCGTTTTCTGAAAAAAATTTATGTTTTAAAAAAAACACACTAAAAAAGTGTTTCTTGACTTCACTTAGCATAACAATTGATTTGTTCTGCAGCTCGGCACTTATAGCAGTAGGGATCTTGTTTATTATGGTGCTAAATGAGGGCAAGTCAACCGTGTTTAAGGGCAGCATTCCCTTTACAACAAGCTGCCCGACAGACTTTTTCAACCGTCCCCCACTTGCTGCTTTTGCACCGAAGTCCAGCTTTAGTTGTTTGGGTGGAGGGGGAGCAAGACATCCTGCACGAGTCGCATCTTTCTGCTTTGCACCACCTGGTAGGACTTTCTCTGGAAACTGTACCGTGCTGCAACTCCAAATGTGTCTTCAAATTTAACGATGTGTTTTTGGAGCTGGATAACACTTTGTTGCCAGCACAACGTGTGCAATGAACCTTAACATTATCATTCCAGTTGGCACAAACTCAAAATAGTGACTGAATTTCTAGCGAGAAAACACGCATCTCTCCCTCTCCTATCTCTATTGTTCAAGTCAGTGTCGCTGGCTGCTTGGTATTTGTACACGTGAGTTGTCATCTCTCTCTCTCTCTCTCTCTCTCTCTACACATATATATATATATATATATATATATATAAATGTGTGTGTGTGTGTGTGTGTGTACTTGGATAAGTAATTGATTACTGGTTTGGAAATAGTACTGTGTTAGATTACTCGTTACTGAGAAAGGTGGTGATATTACTGGCATCACTGCTTACAAAGGCACTATAAAGAAGGGCCTGATCATGAAGGCAGATCCTTTTTTCTGTCAGCCTTAATCTACTTTAAATCTATAGAAAAAAAACAAGATAAATTGGATGTGGGATCCAGACAATCCAGGGTTTTTCTTCAGGAAATAATCAAATCGATGTGTCTAATCAGGTAATCAATGTTGCTGACAGCTGGTGGACAGGGCAGAGGGGGACCGAGTGTGTTGTCGCATCACGTATGGCAGATGTCAGATACCGTTGACTCAACAACTGCAAGCTTAAATTCTCTCACGCTGTCATTAGTCAAACAAATGTTGCAGTTTATGTAGACACACCCTGTGCAGCACAGTCGCTATAGATAAATTCACATACACATGCTCTGACATTAAAAATCAAATAGATTATTTGGCAAACTGTTTTTCTTTGACTACAAATAAACACTTTCCCCCTTTACTTGCTTCATGCGCGCATTGCGGCCATTAACTGGCTAATTAGCTTCAGCTTGATCTACTTAAATTAGTTCCCAGAGGAGTGATCTGGATTGAGAGGGGTGACTTGCAACGGACACTGGTGTCTTTAACGTTAGAAGGATATATCGGTCCAGAATACACTGATGTGTGAAGCCAAAGAAGTGATCATACGCAAAGAGATACAAAGAAAAAAAAAAAAAAAAACCTGGTATGATCCTGTTACACAAAAAAACTTACAGATTTGAACTTTTAAATTATGAAACAAATGATCTGAAAAGTGTGTCCTTGAGAAACAAGAGCCTCAGTTTTTACTGAAAGGTCAGGTGATGGTCCTTGGGAAAAGGGGGGTCGGGGTGGGAAGGGATTAATAAATCACATGTGAACAAGTGAATTCATGAGTGTGGCATATTGAATTGAGCTCTCATAAAAAAGGCAACAAAGCAGTAAATCCTTCATCAAATGAATAATGAGAGGGATGTAAGACCAGGATGTTTGCTTGAGTTATGTTGTTATTTATCCAGGCGTGCAGTCTCGTGTAAACACAATAAACACACAACAGGGAGGGAAAAGCAGAATGAATGACAAAATACACCATAGCTGTCAATGCATTGAGGGAGGGAAATACACAGAAACACACACACACACACACACACACACATCCACGAAAAGAAGCCACATCAGTAATTGGAAATGACTTCTCTTTGACTTAGAAAGCACTTTATACGACTGTGGCTGTGTGTAAAGCAATTACTCAAAACAAAAAAAAAAGCAGGAAGCACAGGGAGGTGGGGGAGTACATGACAGTGCAGAGGGTACATGCTGCTGAACTTGGGCCTGGGCATATATAGTAGTGTACAGGGATAAAGGGGACAGCAGCAAGCAGAGTGGGCAGAAGCATTGCTTCAGTACCTTCATGTATGCCCTGCATGTCCTTTCTCGCTTTTGAAGCTTTTTTATTAGAGAAGAAAAAAGAACATAAAAAAATAGAGACATATAATTTGCACAAATTCATGAGCTTGAATAAAGTGTTTGCAGGAACAAGGTATGTCGCTGTAAAAACTATTAAATTACTGGCCCAGCGGCTCCCCATCGTCTGGTGCACTGTGTCAAGTGTTACTCACCTGCTTACCTGATGGTATAGCAAATAAAAGCGCTCTGGCTGATTTCTGTGATATGCTGCATTTTCTTTCTACTTGCTCAAACACGTCACATATGTATTTTAATAAAACATCTCGTTTCTGACTATAAAAGACCCTGTGAAGAGACGTTTGAATGACATTTAATTTTTCTATATTTCGGGTAAACACTTAAAAGTAAACAGAGTGATTGACAATTTCAGGTGCCAATTGTGCCTACTTAGATTTTTTTTACCCCCTCACATGCACACGTGCGCGTGCACACACACACACACACACACACACACACACACACACACACACACACACACACACACACACACACACTTTTTCACTTCACGGGGTCTTTAAAGACCATTTAAAAATATTGTTATGAATAGTGGTTCTGTGTTGGCATCTTGTCAGAGTGTGAAATATTGCAACTATTTTGTTGTTTGCTGTCTTTGGATCTATTGCAGAGACTAAAAAAAAGAAGAACACTATATATAAAATTTAGAAAAATAAACAAACTTGTCAGTAAATTATTAAAGAGTCTTAGTAAACTGGGTTTATAAATATATATATATATATATATATATATATACATATATATATATATATGTATATATATATATATATATATATATTTTTTTTTTTTTTTTTTTCCCCCAAAATGGTGCTGATTTTACATTTTAAGTTGGATGAGATTACCTTATTGAAGCTCCTTCCTGCTGAATCCTTCTCGCTCGGCCTGAGCTCCTGCAGCTGAGCGTCCAGGATGTCCACCAGCTGCTCCATCAGGCGCACCGAGGAGCTCACATCCCCAGCAAAGATGGGGCCTTTGGTGTGCTTGGCTAACTCGTTGGCCAAGTTAGCTGCATTTTCACCACTGCGGATCTGCAAAGGGAGGACAGTGCACATTGCTTACCGGAAAGCATTAGCAGAGAAATAAAAATTAGGACAAAACTTTCCAACATCAAGTTGGTGTTCAATGAAATGCCAATTACTAGCACAGAATGTTTAATATTTTCTTTATAGACTTACAAAAATCACATAATTCCAAACAAAATTTACAACGTTTCTTTTATCTGAAAAAAAAAAAGATTACCTTTTAAAAAGGCATTTATCCTGATGGTAAATGTAATTGGATGCAACTGTTTATATATTTTGAAGATTTCCTTTGTTTTCCTTTATGCACAATTTAATTTAATTAAATTTTTATATATTCAAAATTTTGTCTTGAAGCATGTGGTGTTTCATTTGACCACTTTTGGTTGTATTTAAAACAAACAGGGCACTTCAATTTTTATTGCTGAGACTCGTTACACTTGTTTCCGGCAAATCTGACCTCCACTAATTTCCATTTCAACAGTAATCAAATCAGAGTCTATTTTTTTTTTCCTTAAATAAAATATACATGCATACAGGGCAAAAAAATTCAATGTTTAGTCTAGCCTCTTCAGTGTTTTTAAGAGGCATGTTCTACTTTGAGGAAAAACATTGGGGCACACAAACCTTCTGGGCTACTTGGTTAACCCAGTGGGAGGTGCAGTTGCTGAGATCGGGGCCCTTTGGGTGCCAGTCTCCAGTGGAAAGGACACATAAATAAGATGCCGTGCCTGGCAGGAAAAACAAGAAGGGAATAGTCAAGTCGAGTCAATTCAAATCAAATTTATTTTGTCATTAAGTTGTTTATCGGACACAAAATGACATGAGCAGAAATTAAAGGAGGGACAAAAAAAATGTTATATTCAGAATTAAATATCAAGGAACAGAACTTTAACATACCACTACACTTTTATTTGCACACGAGAAGAAGAAGCAGGCACATTTTTTTTCTTTCTTTTTTTTTTAAAGTGTTTTTAAATACTGGTATGGGAAAATCTCGCTGAATCTGTTAAAGAGAATGATCTGTGGAGACTTGTCATTTTAGTACCTGCAAAATAATTTCATGAAAATGTTTCCAACAGCGTCTGCCTGTTTTTGCTACAAAGTGGCAACACATTTTTTTTCCTTCTGTCCTAATTAGCCCTGTGTCTGATGAACTCTGAGCACTAACACGATTTCACACACAAATCAAATGAGGAATACACGTCTCCGCGGAAGCTGCGGGAGTAACAGCTGAGCCTGCTCCTGTGCAACAGCAGCCGTTACAGATCGCTTAGTCATGTTTTGCCCGCGTATGACACAGCTAAAACAACATCATAATAAAAACTGTTACCATTGATTTTCTGAAACACACGCTCCTTATACAGATCACACACGGGAAACTAACTGGCAGTCCGTGGGCCTAATATGGCCGACGACGTCCCTGTTTCTCCTGGCCTGTGAAATAATAGTTTAATTAAAAAAAAGAAAAAAAAAATGTTTCACAACTGATGGCAGTAAGAAAGGTAATTTTAACCACATTTGAACTAGACGCCAGCTTTGACTGTTTTTTTTTTTTTTTTTTTATATATATGCACACAGCATACTACAGTAAATAATTTATGACTGGCTTTTTTAGGCTAAAAATATAAAATGCGCACATCGATACAGTTGTCTTAAAATCAATAGCCATAATGATTTGAATAAATCCTCATGCAGAAGTGCAAGTCTTTCAATCAGGATATAAATTTTCCGGCCCTTAAAATGATCAAAGTTGCTCTTCCCTGGTGTAGATGAAAAGATGCTTGTATTCAAGAATATCAGACAGATCCAACAAACCCGGTCATGTTCTCTAGAGATGCTTTGGGTCATATTGAACACAGCAAGCACTTGGCCCTGAGGTGAGCGGGAGCCCTGTTTACCTCGTGTTCCCTTTGGACAAGGTCGCTCCACCAGCATGCCCCTCTGGGTCTGAGGCCACATTATATCTCTTTTCTCTGTAGCCTTGCAGAAGCGCTCGGGTAAGGGGAAGGACTCCAGGGGTGGCGGGGGAGTAGTATGTGGAATCACAGGAGGTGGCTTGGGTGCTCCTCTGCTGCCCTCCTTGTACCCTATCGTGGTGGTTGTGTTGGCAACACCCCTGTGTGCCGTAGTTGTTGTAACAGTGGTTGTAGTTCGCTGCGGCTGAGGAGACGTGGTGACTTCTGACAGCGGCGGTGCTGTGTACAAACACAGAGGAGGAACGCGTAAAGAGGTGTTAGATGAGGCAGAAGGATGGTTATTTGATGTGTACAGCTTTCATGATTTACAAAGCATGACTTTTTATTGGGAAACACACATTTATCATTCTCATAAAGCCATGATGCTACAGTATTAATAAAGATAATGACCAAATAGCAGTTTGACCTTTGCGTGCAGCATGAGGTCAGCTCATTAGCATGGTACCCCTGGTGAGCACGATGCTGAATGTTTGCTCAGCATACTCTGGACAGATATTCAAAGCTTGACCTTCTGCTAGGCAGATTTCCTCATGTGCCACTAAACCTTAACGGTGCCCCCTGTAAGTAACATTCCCATTTTTTTCTCAACATGTTCAACACTGTAATGCTTATATATCCAAGTACCCTGTTGTGTAAATGGCTGCTAAGTGCTTTGTGCAACAAGCGTATTTGCTTTCCCGTTGACTATGGCTTATCCAAGGCACTCAGTCTGAAGCGAACAAGACAATAATTACAGTAACATCCTCCTGCCTGGCAATCATTCTTGCCTGGGAGATTTTGTGGCATGGATGATTAAATTTCACTGGAGCAACACTGAACCTGTATGTGTGGCTATGGTGCCAGAACATTCATTTTACAGTTGTTTCTCTCCACAACTCATACTCTGATAAAGCAGGTGTGCAGTAACTCATGCAATGCCCCAGGCAAAAACAATATGTTTCAGTCCCAGGAAAGGAGAAAATAGTACACTCCTTACATTTAACATGAGCCACTAAGGAAAAACTATGAAGACATTTTTCACATAATACACTAGAGGAATGTTAGTAACTCTGTAATTACATTTCATAAAAGTCAAACATATGGCAGTTACATGGATGAAATGTTGATAAACACTAATTATTTGATACATGTCTGCTCCTCACCATCAAGTGTAAAAAGAAGCCCCCCCCCCCCCCCGCCATATACACACACACACGCATGCATGCACGCACACACACACACACACACACACACACACACACACACACACACACACACAAAATATTTGTTGGTTGAATTTGAAAGGATAAGCTGTATAAATCAAAGCAGCTCTGATTGGAATGCGATGTGCATACTGAATCTAATCGCATTTGAGTACTTTGATTTCCTCCATTAGGCTGCCTGTAGAGCATGCAGAGAATGTGAAGAGGTGCTGTTACACTGCGCGAAGTGAGCACAGTCGTTCTCGGTAGTAAAACGAGAAGTGAAAACAGAGATGAGAGAGTGACAGAGGGTGAAAGAGAGGAAGGAGTCAGAGATAGAACAAGGGAAGTGAGAAGGGAGGACAACAGTGGGGAAATATATACATATACGCATAGACAGAGCTGGCAGAAAATTTCTGAAACAATGGGGGCGAGTTGGAAAACAAGGAGAGTTTTGTCTTCCGGGGGTTTGGAAGAGAGGCCGCTAGACCAGGACAGAAACACCTCCGTATCGTTGCCTCCATTGGATAATGGTTCTGGCTGATAGCTAGACCCCTACAATCCCAATACACAAAACTCACACACACACACACACACACCACTGCGACTATCACTGCAGGCCTCACGGTGTGGATGAGAGATTTCAACACAGTTGAGCTGAAGGGAAATCGCCTTTGAGGCTGGCTGCTACCTGTGGCGAATTAGGCTCTATTGACCAGAGGAGATGACTCTGTGTGCTCCCTCCTGTTCAGGGCTATAGAACTACATACACACAAACACACACACGCACACATTCAGGTGACATGAAGGTGTACACAGCTGACTGGCTGTTTTGACACTGAGCTGAAGGCAGATTTGGCTGGCTGGCTTCACCTCAGCCTCCTACTCTCTCATCCCTCCTCCCCTACCTATATCCTTTTACTCAACGCAGTCAAATTCTGGGCTGCACGGCCTGTCACAGCAGTTGAGAGACAACCTGTGCTTAGTGTCCTTTCAGCACTAGCATTTAGCGGGCTGAGAGAAATGCCTGTCTCCATTCTACACCAATACCATCTTTTTTGTTGTTGTTGTTGCAATAAACCTTTTCTCCCTCCCCCCCCCTTATTTATGAGGAGTCTCACACAGTCGCAAGCAAAATGTCAAAAGAAATGGTTCGGAATATTTCTAACTAAGTTACACACTACCGAGTTTGAGGCAATGACTTCATTTAAAGTCTATACGCGTGTGGGGATGTCATTTCTAAATTATTATTATCATTTCTTTTTAAACATCTGGGTCAGAGTTGCTTGGCAAATATCCAGAGGATTCCCAAGAAAGTGTGGGGCCCATTACATGTTTCTCATTGCCAAAGTATGAAAGATGACGACAATCAGATCCCGGCTTCCATGGGTTAGGGTGCTGGAATCCAGACAGAAATAAAATGAAAATGAATTGCTGTTCGGCAGCATGATTTAAGATAAAGGATTCACAACTATGGCTAATAAATCAAAGCGGCATCTGCTACAATCCAAGCACATTCCTTTAGCGTGTCAACTAACAACTGTATCTTGTCCACAGCTCTCACTCAACAGAGCCTGTCAGAGCTTGCTGGGATATTTTGCTTATTGGTGTAGTTACAACATGCGCTATTAAATCTCTCTGCAGTGTTTTTTTTTTTTTTTTTTTTGCTTTGTTTTTTTTGTTTTTTTAAGTTTTAATTGCAAACTACCCATCAGCTTCAAAACTGGAGGACTAATTAATTTTAGACCTGTTAATGTGAGCCTTGAACAAATAGGTTTGGCTAACCTGCAACTCTATTTGAGAGGGATTGATGCACAGCAAACTGGAAAGCTTTTGGAACTAAGTTTGCGATGGGAATGTCTGTGTGGCATAAGACAAATTATAAAAAAAGCTGTGCTGACATTACTAAAAATTGTTCTTCTCACCATGCACTGTCATAGAATATAGCTGTACTTAAAAGAGCTTCATTAATTACAATTACTCATGAAGAGGATATTTTATATGAAAGGGCTAAAATAATCCTGTTGGGAGGTTTCATGTTATGTTTATGATGCAAATTAATCCTCTTTTCTGTGTGAAAATGAGGCTAATGTGAACGTCGTCTATGCTTCCCAGAGAGAGTCATGCATTAACAATGCAGCTTCTCTGACCACTGTAGTTCCTGTGTACTGAGCGTGTCAGCCCAAAACCCTGCCAGTTACACAACAATCTTATTACCTTTATGCCACAGCTTAGTTTAATTTAATCCATTGAAAGCTGGTATGAATTAACATACAAGCAATAATAGCAACACCCCTCTCAGGTAATCACTTCTTCACAGAGACGTCTTGAGGTTGTAAATAGAGACAGAATGGCGTCTCTTGATCTGTTGATAGTGCTGCAACAGCGTTCTCTATACACTTCCTGAAACATAACATGCACAAAATATTTCAGCATTTCCAGTGTTTCAACAAATGTGTGACACTGTTGAGAACTTTCCCTGTGCAACACTCTTTGATGGTGACAAAGGAAGCAAATCCCACGTTTGGGCTATATAGCTAAAACCAGGACAGGATCCTTGATTATTATGTCTCTGCTGCACTCAGCCCAAGGGGAAGCTTCAATTAGCTGTCACAGAGTGTGAGTGCATGGAGTGATATTCTCCAAAGCACTGCCAATAGTCAGGACAGACTTATTCATAACCTCTTTGTGTGATTCAACACCCACACATTGTTACACTTCCATGTATCACAGTGGTTCAGTTATTACCACTGGGGTTATAGGTGCAGGATTGATGACAGACAATGAGACAGGAATCCAGGAGATGAGTATAGCTCATGGAGTGTTGTCAGAGCATGGGCATACAAGTAAGCGCTGAGGAAAACACACATAGACACAGACACACACACAGCTCTGAGATAAGGTGCTACCGGGACTTAGCATTCACGCCAGGGTGACAAATGAAAACCGACAGCGTGTGTGTCTTTTATATTATGTTTAATGGCTTCACTTTCAGTAGGCCCCGCATGGTTGTTCATCAGGGTGTTTCATACACATTATCGGGTACCGTTTATCTTGTGGAAGAGAAAAGTAGTTGTGGAAATACACGTTTAGCATTTCTTTCAGCTAATTTGTGACATAAAAATGTTAAAATGATTATTAAATCTCACTTATCCTCACTTTTGACTTCTCTGTCATGGAATAATCTCACAATGATGTGAAGCAAGACTGGGCAAACGATTCGGAGATAACCGTTTCCTCTTTTTGGGAGGGGAGTGAAATACTATCTGCCAAGGTAAAATGTTGCCTTTTCTGCACTAAAATGAAAGCGCTTGGTGCTAATTACACATTTATGGAAAAAAATAAATAAATTAAAAAGCTTGCATGGGAGAGGAAAGTGGAAACTCAGAGAGGAATAGTGTTTAGCTTTTGCAAAGGGGAGAGACTGAGAGTGGAGTGGACGGAAAATATTCGAACAACTCATTGACTTTCATGTCACATGAGCGCTGTGCAAAAAAAAAAAAATAGAATAAAGTGTCAATATTTCACTTTGCTAATGCTGGTGAAATACCTCTGCTTGAAGCCGCATTTGAATCAGTCCTCTCTGGATGCAGCATTGTATCTATGTCCATATGGAAATGGAGATGCTCTTGAGTATGACATAGTGTGGTGATTTATAATACATTTGTGATGCATTTTGATATCTACCAATAACAATGATACACAAAGGAAATTGGATGACATGTCTTTCACTCCACGCTGCATTTGTAGCTGTGTAGGGGAACGTGGCACATGATTGCTTGTGTATCAGCAGTAAATATGAAGAAAGCTGAGTGAAAATTCATATAATTTCCCATGAGGCATGTCCTTGTGAAGTGTGTACAGTACACATCCATGTCTTGGTGAACAGAACCTAATAGCTGGATTATGTTATTTACTGCTGCGTCCAATATTTCTTCTCCACACAGTCCACATGCAGTGATTCATAGGGACACAAGCAGGCCCTCCCACTCACAACCAAACAAACACAGATGCATGTATAAACACATGTACACATTTATATACACCCTTGCATAAAAAAAATGACACCAAAGTACAGAGAACAGACATAGCAGCTGCCAGACTACTGCCTTTTTTCCCTCTCTCCTTGCTGCTTTCTCTACTGTACGTGTCTCAAATTTCAAGCATTAACTCTAAGCATGCCAAGCAGACTGATGTGTTACGCCTTGCACACAGGAGGGTGCTTATTTTGGATTGGTCATACACACTCAAGCACAATCACACTGGCGCACATGTGCATATGCACAAATTAAGACAGTGGTGTGTCACACAAACTTGCACAAACCCACATATACACAGATTACGAAACACAAAATCCCAAAGACACAATAATCAGGCCTGTGTGAAATAAATCTCCTCAAAGGCGTGTGTCAGGGAGTGATGGGGGACCATTGTGATGTCTGAGCAATAATTCTTTTAATACGCCTTGTTTCACAGTCAGACAGTAATCAAACAAGAGACTGTGGATCCTCTTGGCTATAGAACTCAGTGTAACCGTAATCACAGCCCCCCGCTCCGCTCCTCTCTCTGTCTCTCTTATGTAAAACAACTCTTTGTGACATTTTAAATCATAACCCCGGGTTTGCTTTTGCTTACACACTTGTGCACCGTCACTGGAGATCATATGGCCACTATGTATAGCTGTTAAACATTAACTGAGTCAAGTACTCAAAGAAATGTGATTACTAACAGCTTGAGTCAATCAGAAACGTTAAGTTGAGGTGTGTTTTTGGGAGAGGGGTGGAACGGTCTTATACAGCAGCAACTGGCACTAATGTCTTCACTGCTGGAAGGACGGCACGCATCATGATCAGATTTCAGAGGAAACAGGTGACCCACTAACCTCATATGTTAAATAGCTTTGATGGTCACCAGATGCTGAATGAACAAGGCTGTAAATCCAGATCAGGGAATTTCCCCCCTTTTATTTGCTCAGTCAAATTCCCTCATATGTTGCGGCCAAGAGTGTGACCAGTGAGTCATGATGCTTTCAGGGTAACTAAATGCGAAAGCTACATGTTAAAAAGCTACCGGCTGGTATGCGTGACTGTCTTCTAGTTCAGGGGTCCCTACCCGCTGGACCCTGCACCGCTTCTGATATTTTTAGAGTGTGCATTTAAATATCCATGTCTTCTTCTTTTTTTTTTTTTTTTTGAAGACGCTGGAAACCTACGCAAATTATCAGCACTTAACTCCGTCAGTTTTTTTTTGTTTTTTTTTAAATGCATCGTTAAATCCTCATTACGGTGTTTTTATACACTGTTGTACTGGTCCGCGGAAAAATGATGTTGCTTAAAACTAGTCTGTAAAAAGGTTCGGGGACTGCTGTTCTAACCCATCTGTAACAATGGAAAACAGTAGAAGATACACAACTGAAAAATCACTGAACCTTACACATATTGGACTTTTAAAATTGCAGAAAAAGTTTAAAGATTTCATAATATTTTTCAGTAGCTCAACAGCTCACTGAAGTGACCCGTCCTACTTCGCTGCCCACAAGCAGTCCTGCCTAAAGATAAATCCACAGTTGAGGGCTTTTTACACAAATTCTTAAAATCTTACTGCAGCTGACACATTGAGGTGTTTCATTTTGAGTAGTCTTGGCTTTTGTAGTTAGTGAAAAGTAGTGTTATTCTGACAGGAGCTGATACCAAGAAGATCTGTTAGAGACTGCTGTGAAAACTCAACTAATCAAGCTGTCCGAATCAATTTAAAATGCACACAATTAAAAAGAAGAGAAAACATACAGTATATGCAAATCATTAGTTTAACTTATGAAACTCACAAACTTCAGGTTGAACGGTATTTGTGGTTGCAATATTTAAGTCGGTACATTTATAGAGTGTTTTAAGGAAACAGTTTGGGATTTAGCTAATACCGTCATTTACAGTACACTGCTCCCACTAGGCATTATTTGAGCTGTCTTCCAAGGCTTTAGCCACACTTCAAGAGACAAAAGCAAACAGAAGCATATATGTGAAGACATGCTTGCACAGAAATGCAAATATCATCTCAAGAACAATCAAAGAGTAGCACTAAGAAGAAAAGATGGAGGTCTGCAGGTAAAAGTAAAACCGAGGGTGAAAAAGAAAGCCGACAAAGAAAAAGAGACAATAAAATGGCAACAGACTGGAAAAAAAAATGGAAGCGAGAATATGATGGGACGACAGGAAAACAAACAAAAACTGTGATTTTCCACCTCAATACTCTCTTCTTTTACACTGCTGTGTCCACTTGGACGGTTGATGGGGTAAGGGAACGGGATGATTATTGTTCGAGCAAACAAGCAAATTATCCATTTTAAATGTGTCCCGATCGTTGCTCGTGTACCTCAAGTGAGCATGTAGAAGAAATAAGTCACTGCCATTTTCCCTGAACCCCTCAGACAGCTGTGAAAGCTTAACGTTAACGTTCAGAGGATCAATCTCTCCCTTTATTTCTCACTTTTTCTTGCTTTTTCTCTAAACGTCGCGTTGCAAAAGCTGACCTCCATGTGAGCACTGCGGAAGGCAGGAATGAATCATAGTAGCACTTATTGGAGAGTTGTATATTCATCAGACTATAAGAGGTAAGCTCTCTTGGGTGACTGCTAATGCACAGGAGTCACCAGCATCTGTAACAGCTGAACATTTTTGCATTGTGAAGCAATTTTGCAACACTCCAACTACAGGGCATTGTTTCGGCCCCATGCAGAGTTTTGTAAGCTAATTGGCAAGTTGCGTCAGTGAACCATGCCGTATAATTTTATACAAATTGGGCCATTTCCTTGCTTACGATTCCCACTTGCAAATGTATAATTTGAGGGGGCAGCAAAGATTGAAACTGTATGCAAATGTATTGACATTTGAACAATTAAAGAGGAAGTCCTGATTTAAGTGGGTGGTAACAGCAACACTGGGGCTTTTATACAGCAGTGATTTAGCAACAAGGGCTAAATAAGAGGTTTCCAAAGCTCACCTGTGTCCTATTGAAGTAGTGTCAGTTCATGCGTACTTTTGGTAAAAATAGCTTCTGATATCCTCATGAAGTTGTCTCAGGCCACATATCAGAGGTTGGCATAAATTAAGAAGAAATGGCTACAAAGGGAATACAATGGCTTTTCCACTGAATTATCTAATTCAAATCAATGTATTCTTCTCGCTTATATGATGTGACAAATGAATATATGCTTTTATTTAAGCTTCCATATGTAAGACGCAAGAACAAGCAGTGAGCGATGGTGAAACGAGCAGATTATGATGCTGTTGGTCAAAGCCAAGAGAGAGACTTACTGACCCATTTAATGTCCACTTCCAGTGTAGCTGCTTGTTGGATGTGACCCCATCCACTCCCCCATAATCCGACAAGAGATGATCTTGTCTCTACACAAGCAGTGCTATTGGACTTGACAAGAACCCAACTGTCTGTCGTACAGGGTCTCAGCATCACTTTGATGCTTTGAATTCCATGACGGGGCAAATAAAATGATGGGGTTGTCTGATCACTTAAGAGATACAGGAGGGTTTAGGGAGTGTAGTGAACAGATAGAGTTTCGGTGTCACTCATAATTGCATCAATCACTCTCTTAGTTTGTTTTCTAAAAAGAAAAGTTAGTCCCCCCCTCTCTCTCCCTCTATCTCTCTCTCTCTCTCTCACACACACACACACACACACACACACACACACACACACACACACACACATACATACACACAGACTTAAGTATCTATCCTGTTTTCAGATTTTGCTTGACCCATTTCAACTCGTTTTACTATTCATGCACACTTTTCAACAGCTACTGTACTTGCGCTATTTATTTATTTTAATTTCTTCACACTATACCTGGGTCATCAATTTTGATTCCGTATGGGCTTTAGGCATTATGAATAATGTGTTATTTGGACCTGTGAGTGATAAAGATTTGATTATGTTCTTTTGTACAAACAGTGGCTTCTCTAGGCCTGTATGAGCAAGGCCTTCACATTTGCTGATATGAGATGATTGGAACTTGAGAAAAGCTGAACTGTTCTTTTCATTTTTATTTTTCACTGCTCAAAGCACGTACCTTCAACTTTTAACACCACAAAAGCCTTCTGATGGCTCATTTCACTGCCTGCTTCGCTAGGCAGTGAAACGAGCATCGAAATATCAAAGAGAGGGCGTCCTATGACAGCCAGAAAAAAATGCCATCATTTATGTGTCAACATCAGCCGTGTGGGAGGACAAGTTTATTGACATCTTGATGATCATCCTGGACCATTCCCCCTCGCACTCATCGACTGCAACTCAACATACATTAGTCAGCAGCGGGGCCAGACTCATGTCTCATTTGTCAAGAAAAGAGATAGCCGAGTCCTCGATGACTTTAAAATAAAGATATGTGAATGCAGAAGCCTCCAAGAGAATATACAGTATGCAAGGTAATGCATGTTCCTAAACATAGTAAGAAGGGAAGTGGCCTACTCTCAAGGCTTAGTGGTCTTGCTCTGCAAATAAACACACTTGTAAAGTGTGTTTCCTGTAGACACAGGTACAATGCACACAAATCACAAGAATGTGGTATTGCTTCAAGATAGGTCCATTTAAAGCCTATAATTTCACCATCAGCAACCAAAGTTACACTATACTTATACACAGCTTGTGAAAAATCTATGTCAGACATCACCACATAGGAGATAAAGGCTGCTACTTTATATACTACATTTTTATTATCGTTACTTTTGCAGTAAATTCAAAGCACTGTTTAATTTGTTTTTCTTTTATTTTTTTGTGAATGGCTTTGTGAAATAGTATTTTTCAACCCGACTAAAATGTGAGAGGATCTTTGGACATTGTCATACTCTTAGACTGCTCTCAGTTGATTGCATATGTTGATATGCAAATAATTAATTTTGTGTAACTTGTGGTGGAGAAAATTTGAGCATTTTACTCTCAGAAAATCAAAAAATAAAAGCAGAAAGCATTGTTTCACTCTGGCTGTTGCAGTGCTCAGCTCAGTGAACCCTCTGCATATTACTTCTGCTCCCATACCTGGCGTACATTCTTTGTCGCAGCAAAGCTTGCCTTAGTCGGGCTAGACTGATGGTGTTCCGCATACTGAACCCAATTAAGCTGCTCTAACCCACATTCTATCAATACCAAAGTGGACAAGCGAACACATTAATAAATATTGAGCCCTCGGATAATCTGTGGAAAAGTTGCTTGACCTCTGTGGCTCATCACTGACTGCGCTGTGCATTACGTGGACTTAGGACTCTGGGTGTGGAGGGGATTAGGATAATTACTGTTATTATATTCTCAGTGTAAGGACTATTGCAGGCCTAGGCCAGCCTGCGCTCAGCTCTTGACAGCTAAATTAAAAATACACAAGGCTGATGTGACCCTGGATGATTGATCCTTCTTACTTCTGTCTGCCATTTCATTCTCTCTTAAGCACAACCTTAAATCCCTATACTCCGATTACAAAGTGTGAGGTGTTATTTTTTTTCTACCTATTTTTAATGGCCGGTTGAGAGTTGGAGTTTCAGCAATACAGGGAGGAGGATCTAACCTTGCCCCAGGCCAGACTTTGCACCTGTCCAGGCATGTATGTTTCTAGAGGTGAGAATATATCTCTCCTCTGTCTCTCTCCCCATCTTACCCACTCTGAAAAAAGGATATGCTAGCAGGGATCCCCAGAGCCTTAGCACCAGGGACTCAGGGAACGCCCGGATGGTAAACCTCCCCAAATCCCCTAGATACTGATCCCTTATGATATGGTAACTGGCTTTGAGGTGTTGTTTACCACAAAGTCCTGCTCACTTCACCCCCCGAGATGCTTTCCTACACTCCAAAGCTTCCCATAACATATCTAGCACATATTAGATTCTAAATTAAAAATCAGTCAGCTGTGGCACTTGATACAGAGAGGGAGGAACACCAAAGGAATATAAAAGTGCACTAAAATCACAATCTCAGCAACATCATTTGCCATTATTTTTCTGCAGGAGAAACAATTGTGGTTAGCATTTTCTTACCATGTGCTGGATCGGGTGGGCCAAACTCCAGATTGTATCTCAGGATGTAAAAGTTATTCCACACATAGAGCTGGTTATCTCGCGGATTATAATCCACAGCTGCAATGTACTGGTGCTGGTTGGGAAAGTGGATGTCAACGTATTCCCCACGGTTCTGTTTGGTGTTGTAAATATAATCGATCAGGCTCTTGCTAACCTCACTTTCATTGTCTTCATAGGTCGAGCGCACTACATACAGTACTCCGCAAACCATGAAGGCATTGGAGGCTGAGCGTTTATCGTAAGCTGTGTCCCAAGTAGCCTCAAATCGTAGTGTGTAGGGATTCAACTGGCTGATTACCATCATGCCGTTGTTCTGCTCTGTGGCATAGATTACCCACAGGCCATTTTCGTCCACTGCCAGGTCAATGTCTGTTTTCCCTCCCCACTTGTAGGGTGATGTGTCATGGTAGTTGGCATTATTGATGATGGCTTCGCCACTTTTAATTCGAGTCCGCAGGTCAAACTTCACAATGTTGCGGGTCCGCTCCTTGTTGAAAAACACAGCCCCATCATAGACCACAAATCCAGTCCCATCCACCCGATGAGGCAGCTTGTAGGTGATGGTTTGCCGAGCATTTCTGAAGTCATCCAGGGAGGAATACTCAATCAGAGTATCTGTCCTATAGGGAGTCCAAGGCATGAAGTAGATTTTGTCAGCAGCTTGCAGCGGGTCTTTGCACCAGGCACCAGCTTGTTGCTCCGCTTCAAATAGAAAGGAAGGTTCACCGACAGCTTTCAGAGTCCCGGGACAAAGAAAAACTAGTAATGGGAGAAGAGTAGAGTGAGAAGACAGATACAGGTTAAAATGTGAAAAGCAAAACTGTAACATAAACTACCATGATAGTCTCTGTCTTCATTTTGTTTTACAGGTTGTCCGATAGGAGTGTGGACAAACACATATTAAAGAATGGCCAAAACACGACTAACAGCTATAGCCAGAATTCACAAGCAGTGTAAGGATTTTGGTTTTGTGCATAGAAAGGAAAAAAGAAATAGAAAAGTTGTTAAGCATAAAGTTTAAATATATAAAGTAGTCTGAAACAAAAGGAAGATTGGCCTCAGACAATTACTGTTGAGTAGAACACAAATGAGGGGAAACAGAACAGAAAGCAAACTTAACAGAACAATTGGTCCTGTAAACAAAAAAATGCAGCCAACTAAATTCACTTGGCAACAGACGGGAGAGGTTATGAGAGAGCAGGAGTCAGCGGAGTCTGCAAGGTGTGTCTATTTGGATGTGCCTCAGCTACACCTCCCTTTCTATAGTATAAACCCAAGAGGCTTCTCATTACGAAGAGGTGCAAAGTGTCACAACCATTAAAAAAAAAAAAAAAAAAAAAAAAAAGTAAGGGTTTCAGTAAGGGTTTCTTGAGGTGTTTTGGTTATTTCTCTGAGGCATAGGTGTAAGAATCAACAGAGAAGAAGAGCAGCAAAGTGGTCAGGTTGGAAAAATGCGAAGAAGAGTGGGGAAAGTTGGAGAGAAAAGGGAAAAGTAGAAAGCAACAGCTTTAAAAGAGGGCTGAGAAACACTGTTACCATGGCATGCTATGAAAAAGGGTTTGAAAGCCAGGCAATGTGAGATTCTGTTGAGTAGCAAAAGTACCCAGGAAGAATGAGAAAAGGATACCCCAATGGACAGCAGCCAGTACACCCCCATTTATTTATTTATTTTTTTCTTTGGGCTGCTTTTCTTTTTATATGGTTAGCCTCACATCTCTTGTAGTACTACACTGGCCTTTAACATTACAGTTGGGGGAGAAGAGTTCTGAAGACAACGTCTCTAAAGCGTTTGCCGAGGTCATCATGGGAAAATAGGTAATTTACAACCAGATGTCACAAAACAAGGAGCTAGGGGTTTGGATCGTGTCTGTTATTTACCTTTTTGCTCCACTTCTATTTTTAGCGTTGGAAGAGAGAATGAAAGGGGTGCAAGGGGAAAAAAAGAGATTAATATGAATTAACTGTCATTGCTATGATTACATATGCAGAAACATGTTATGAGACATGGAAAAAGACGGGTACTCCTAACGAAGCAGGAAAGTTGTGAAAGAGATGACATGCAGGCAGCAAGGTCCTGTCTTAGAAAAAGGGTTAGATTAGGACACCAAAAAGTGGCTTGTTATGGCCCTGTTTGATTTGCATTTTTGCCCTGTTAAATTAGTCTTTTTTTTTCATCATGTATTTCCTTGTTGTTCCTGATATCCTTATGTTTTACGTTCTTGTTTTAGTTTGTAGTTAAGGTTCAAGTAAAAGTTCACAATATCTTTAGGTTTCCTATTTTTTTAATGGCATATTTTGTGTTTCACATTTGTTGCCAGGGGTTATTTATAGTTCATGTTTGGTTTCATATCACCTGAATGTGTACTATCTCTCATAGTTACTACTATTGCTCCGCTCTACTTTTCACGATCTCGCACTTGAATGTTCCCTTCTGCTCCTTTTATGTGCAAGCATGTGTTGTCCCCAGTCTTGTCAGTTACGTCAGTTGATCTTTGACTGTTTCTCAACATTCATTTTTTTCTATGATTCCCAACCTGTTATCTCAGCCTCTTTTTTTTTTCTTTTTGGCCCCTTTTCCCTCATGGAATTGCTTCGAGTACAGTTTTAGTTTTTCTTTTAGTGGAAAAAAAAAGTTTTTCAAAATCCTTTTAAATTTTTTTATTGCCCCTTCTGCACCTTGGGTCCATTTAAAAAAAAAAAATGCAAACTGTCCAAATGAACAATGAACACAGCAGACATCATTTGCTGACTGAGGACTTCCAGAAGGCATAACTATAGTTTTGACATCGAGTGGACTGCATACCCAGACCAATTACAGGATATAAATAAGAGAATAGGACTTGACCATGGCTGTTATGGAACAATGGGTTGCAGGAGCTGTTTGGCTTCTTTCCCCAAGTGTAAATGGTGGTAGTCGCTTTCAGTCATCCGGTAGATGAGTACTTGCTAGCTCCTTGTCTTCCAACTCTCCGCTCGCCACCTCTTAGGAAACCACGCTACAGGTGCCCGGGGGTCTTCAACACTGTAGAGGATGCAACAACCTCCAGCCATATCCTCAACCCCACCTTCCTTCATGGCTCAAAGGGTGACTGGATTGTCCACCTCTATCAGCTGCTGTGTGGATGTCAGAGGTGGTGGAACAGGGTCCACCTTAACCTTTCCCCATGCCTCAGTCTGAGGGAAAGTCCCCGCGGACCCACCTCAGTCTGTTTCCATGTTTTAGTTTGAAAGGCCACAGAAGACCTGCCACAGTCTGCAGACATGTCACAGCCCGAGGAGGTCTTGGTGCACCAGCCCCAGTCTGCACCAGTGCCTGAATTTGAGCATAACAGGCTTAAACCTGTTCCAGTGCTCATCCATGAGGCTGTGCCTCCTCTTCTGCCCCCAGAGGGGCACAACCATGTCGCCAGCCTCCAACTGCCCACCTTCTTGCTTTCACAAGTTATTGGAACCTTAGACCATGATTCCAGGGTATCGATGCTGCCGAAGCTGCGATAGACCAGCCATACCGTTGACACCAAATCTCATACTAGTCCAGAGACGTCTTAATAGGCCCGACACTGTCAATGCTTGTGCCTCTTTTTAACAGGGTTCCGGAAGGCCCAGTTCAGGATTTCACCATACATGCCTCCGAGGGGTCCCGGAGGATCCACCTCAGTCTGTCGCGAGCTGAAGTCTGCAAAGGTTCCGGTGACACACTTCAGTCTGTCTCCATGCGCAATTCTGAGGAGATCCCGGAGGACACCTCAGTCTGTCCCGGTGGCTAAGTTCGATAGGGTCCCAGAGGACCTGCTTCGGTCTGACCCGCACCTGACACTGAGGCGGTCCCGGAGGACACACCTCAGTCTGTCCTCATGCCTGAGAGTTCAAAGTGGTCCAGGAGCAATGGCCTCAGTCGGCTCCCTTCCTTGTCCTTAAGGCCTTGCCTCCTGGTCTGGCCCTAGAAGAGTTCGACACCTGCTGGTGGCCACCAGCTCCGCCCCCGGAGGGGTGCCACATTCATCTCTGCCAACCTTCTGTTTGAGCAGTGGTTATGTGAATGGCGGAGCCCAACGCCGCCACTGCCTCTGCTGGCCACCTGCTCAGCCCCCGGAGGAGCACCGCCATCATCACCGCCAGCCTTCTGCTCGGCCCCCGGAGGGGCTTTGTCCGCTCGCCTGTTCCTGGGCCATGCAACTGACTTGCATTGCCTGCTTGCCTTTACTTGGAACGCCCTACGGACCAGCCTTTATGCCCACTGTTTCCAGATCGATCACTCGAGCCGCCCAGTCTCCTCACCCAATTCCAGGACCATGGTCTGCTTGCTCTGTTCCTAGGCCACCATATTGAGAGGTTCGGATTCCTTTCCCCCCTTTCTTTCTGCCATATTTTATTTCCTGCTATGTAATGTTCTTCCTAAATCAAGTCAGATTTGGACTTTTGCTTGGAATGCATAGATTCCATTTTGAGAAAGGGATTTACAATATGTGGTTGCAGATTAATTTCTTGATGTTTTGTTTGTATGGCCCGATGTTCTATTACGGTTACAGGTTTGTTTGGTTTCCAGTAAGGTTTTTTTTTTTTTTTTTTGTAGTTCTTACTTTAATATGTTTGAATCTTTAATTAAGGTAAGTGTTATGGTTCACATTATGTTTTAAGTTTTGTGATAAGTTCATAGCACAATTTCTGTTTCATGCTGTAGCTATTAGCTACACTTGCTGTTTGGTTTCCTGTTACATCCTTGTGTACCTTTTCTTTTCTCATCTCTAATATTGCTCAATTCTCTTGTCCTATTTTCTCTTCACTGACCTTGTAATATAGCCAGTCTTGTTGTCTTCGCATTCCTTGCATCAGTGAATATCTGCTGTCCCCAGTCTTGTCAGTAGTCAGTTTTTCTGTTGATCCTTGTCTATGTTTCTCATGTGTGATTGTTGTTTTCGAAACTAGCCATCTACATGAGTGTTTGTTTTTAGCCTGTATTTGCTTGCCTCCAGTCCCTCGTTTTAGTTTAGTTAGGTTTGTTTTCTCCATTAGGAGAAATTGTTTTGTTTTTGAATTTTTGCTTCACTGATATAGATTAAGATTTCTTCAAAGCCACCCACTTCCCCTTGGGTCCTTCTGTCAAACAACACAGTCACCACATTACTTTTATAGCACAGTGTTGAATATATCAGTTCTAATGTAATATGCATAAACTTTGACAGAAAGAGTCCAAACAAACTGACCTTCACATAAACAGATGGACACGTAATTACTGTATGACACAGAGGAGGGGTTTTCAAAGTGTTGGAGGATGAACCCAACCTCAAAGAGAATTGACACATTTGTGCACCCTGGGCACCTTAAATGCATGTCAAACATGCTTTATCTGATGCCAATTAAAACATTTTGGTGTAGGGATGTCACGATCACACTTTCTGGCCCCCAAAATTATACATTTTTTTCCGATTTGAGAATCAGCCCAACACATTACTTTTCAGAACTGAAACTAATTGCTATATTGCAAACACAGAATAAAAAAGAAAGATTAAATCTAAAGTTTTATTTTGAAAATCTACATTTAAGTGTCAGTCTGGATAGAATTTTTTGGGAAAAAATGCTTCACTTCGATCAGTGTTTCTTTCTGTATTTAATTTCATCACACTTTTTTTCATACATTGTTCTGCCCTATTTAAGGCCTTTTCATACACGGTTCTGCCAGTCCGTGGAAAAAAATATGTTACTTAAAACAGTTCCATGGTCAAAAAAGGTCGGCGAACATTGCTCTTTGACACTTCAAGGTTAAAATATGGGAGAACTCTCGGGTGCACTTGACCACAAATGGTGGTATTGCACAGTGCACATCCAGATAACTGAGATCCTTATAATCAAGGTAGGATTGGACTTCCAAATTACTGACATGTTGCTACTACAACATGCCACTACATTGCTAATGCTGCTTAATGCATGGTTGCTAATCATTTGTTTCTAGCAGGTTACAAATGTGACTCAGTGGATGGCAGGTGATGTAAAAAGATTGTCGAAACCGGATCTGCTGACACCCTATCAATCAAATAAAAAAAAAAAAAAAAAATGAAAATACAGGCCCAGAGCCAGTCTGCTGATCACTGATCGGGACATCCCAAATATGTGCTTGTGTTTGCACATATATATTAATATACATATATATTTACACAACTGCACACTCACACAAAAAATATCTAAAATCAATTTATATAAAATTGCACTGGTACATGATTTTATTTATTTATTTATTTTGTTTGTTCGTTTCATGCCATGATTTCTTCAGAGGAACAAATCAGTGAGTCCTGCTCCACACTTTGAAAACCACTGAAGTAGAGTAACACATTCTGATAGGACCCAAAAAAGGGGAAAAATAAAAAAATAATAATAATAAAAAAAAAATATATATATATATATATACAGAGGGAGAGAGACTTATTCATTTATTTATTATTATTATTGAAGCAATGATAGATTTACTCAATTGGCACCTTAAATAATAGTTAACAGTCTATTCTGTAACCCCTCTATCACTACAAGAAGGGTTGAATTGTTTTAAAAAGTAGATGGTTTAAATTAAAAAAAAAAAGAAAAGAAAAGCTTGAATGCAGATATTTTAAATCACTGACGTATTTTAAAAAAAATGTTTTATAGAGGAAGAACAAGCTAACTGAAGTTCTGGGCAAGTAAATAATTAATTTAAACTGTTTAATAAGTACAACACATTTTGTGCAGTCCTTTAAAAAAGTATGTAATTATGTTCTCAAAAATAAGCATCGACTATAAATCTGCTGATTGGCATAAATGAATGAGCCACCATCCATGCGGTGACTGTATGGTGCATTATCCTGTCCATTAATCTAAAATATCTATGGCCAATAAAACTTAACAAGGGACTGAAGAAGTTCCCCAAAAAAAGAAGGCTGTAGCAGTAAATGAGCCCCAACTGCTTAACTAGAACATTAAGACTGAAAAGGTTACACGGAGACAAAATACACACACAGACTAACATTTTCAGATTAACATGAAGCCTAGGTCAGACTGTTTGTCAACGATTATGTATGTTTCAGGCAACAATGTCATCAAAGAGATACACATTCTGTTGAGGGGCATCTTTGTCTCAGCACACAGAGAAAAAAAGTGGAATTACACAAACCAGAAAGCATATATTTTGTAAGCAATTCAATATCTGATTACCATCGAAACATAAACTGCATGCCCCTATTGTCAAGCTCAAGACCTACTGGGTTCTTTGGTGGTTTATTTATAACTGTGTTTTTCAGATATTTGTGTCTACATTTGCTTCCCATAGCGCAAGCTAGGACACAGCAAGCCTGCATGAACATCAACATTTGATGCCAGTTTGCAAGATTGGCTAATGTGCTTATTCATTCATTCATTTTTTTCCTTTAAATAGTGCAATGACATTGTTCTAATTAGCCAGTGTTCATATTGAGACATAATTCTGTCAGAACGTGTTTGGTCTGACATAGGCTTCAATGGTTGAAAAAAAAAATGAATAAAGACAATTAGAAGATCTGCAGACGAGTGCACTCCACTTCGCAGAAGAAATGCAACTGTGCTGCACCTTACTGATAAATCAAAAAAGTGTAGGAAGCAAACAGATTACAACAGTTATCAGAAGATGTCTCAGCCGGACGCGGGAGAAAGTGGAAGTAAGAGGACGACAGAGAGGCATGGTGTGAAGGAAATCTGGAAAGAAAAAGAGAACATGTGACGGTAGACCTTATGACGTTAGTAGAAATGTAAAAATAGAAATAGCAATCAGTGTGATCAGAAAATCGGTCAGTAGATGAAGAGAATGAGTCAAATAGCCGAAGTTTCCTGCAGATTGCACAGGGGAAGGGAAGAGAGTCAGTCAGTTTTCATACAGAAACATTAAAACAAACATGAGACACATCCCAACCCACACTGAACCACACACCTAAACCCTCACAGATGCTACACACTTTGTAGGATTACTAATTAAAATATTAATATGACCTTAATATTTACTGGTCACAGTCTGGTGCTCCACTCCCATATTGATGATTGTCTGCAGTCATCTGCAGATTAGGTTAGGTGCTCCAGTAGTGAAGTGCATTAAGATATCCCTAGATATACAGTGAATAAATACTGGAGATAGTGGTTTTGGCAAGGAACTCAACAAAAACACAAAAAGGACACCCAAAATTCATGTAGTCAGAGATTGACTTGTAATCTGCCCTTCTCATCACATGGAGCTGAGGGGGGCTTACTGGCACTAGCAAATGACGAAAATACCAAAAAAAAAAAAAAAAAAAAAAAAAAAATCAGCAATGATGGCAGTTTGTGTGCCTTACCATGAGTCAATTTTAAAAGGTTTAATAGAAAAATGAACTCTTGTCTTGTTTTTTTATGATAGCGAAATAGCTTGCCCAAATCATCTTGACAAAGTGTCATTTTGTCTTTTATGTTTTCTAATTCAAGCATTTACTGGAGACAATTTGGGAAAGACTGTGCCAGGTGAAGGGGAAATTTACATCCTTGGCTGGAAAGTTGAGATTATGTTGCTAAAGATGTTGGTTTACAATTGAAACCATATCATAAAACCAGAAGGAAGAAAGCTGAGAAAATGCAGGCACAGCTTGCTTGAAAAAAGTAAAGAATTTCCAAATTGTGTGATTATTCGTGAGCTATAGACAGAATAATAAATGAGTGAAATACAGTCAACGAGAGGATACTTTTCTTGGGATCGGGAGATATTTGAAAGGCAGTAGTTTCTCATCAAAATGAGGACACTGTCTATGGTCCCATCGTTGATCAGCTTAATAGGGATTTAATTCATTTTCTTGCAAAACATCCTCTCAAGTCTTGTATCCCAGCAAAGCCAAGGGATCTTAAGGTCCTGAACCAATGAAATGTGTTTAATCACAAATCTTGCTGTTTGGCATGAGATCCATTCCATCTGAAAACTAAAAAAAAACTGCAGTTGGGGTTTTACTAACTCATTTAAAAATGGTAGTTGGAGTTTGCTCTGATGGGGAAAGGCTCAGTAAATCTTCCAGTACGATTGCCTTTCTCTGCATTAGTCCAGACTGTACAAATGCATGTGGAGTATATGGATTACATTCAGGGGGAAGAGGAGACAGAGGATTGGTAAAAGGAGAGCAACAAAATGGGGAACTTGTCTACGAATCAAAATCTGACACTTTACAATGGGGCTTGAGTAGGAAAGGCTGGGCTGGGCTTGTGTGGACTGAATCGGGCTAGGAGAACTCTTCACACTTACCAGGGCAGTTGCGATAGGATACATTCTGTGATCTTGGTCCTATTCTGGTTGGGCATGGACCTTGAGAAGCAAAAACATGGGGCTACAGACATGCATGTTTGAAATTGCTTGAAACTGCTTTAAGTGAAGTGAGGATCCATCTGTGTTCTCTATTTCCTTTTTCTTTTTTTTTTCTTCTGTTAGACAGACCTTCCTAGCTTTGAGAGTCCTTGGGCAGAGATTTACTTTTCACCACACTACAGTGGATTCGGCTGTTTCCTTGTGGTTCGACGGAGGCAAAAGACAATCATAACAGTGGGTGGACATGAGTGCACCTTGAGGCTAATCCTACTATTAAGGTTTGAGGTAACACAGCAAGACGTCCGATCAATACTTAACTATATGGTGAGTTAAAAAAAAAAAAAAAAAAAAAGAAAACAACAACAAAGGAGAAAAATCCAAGCAGTAAGGAGTTTAAGAAGAGAGCTACAGGATTTGTCTTTGCTCAATAAGTTGGACTCACACTCCCATTATTGCTTATTCCATTTTTAATTACAGGTCCTTAAAGCCTCCGAGAGGTTAACCTTTAGTTGTAATGAGTTTCACCATCTAATGATGTTCACTAATGCATTCTGATTCAACACTAGGGGGAACACCTCGGACAGGTATACTGGTAATGAGCAGTGTAGAACAGAGGCGTAAAATAGAAATAAAAAGAACTGTAGAGGTAAAGGTTTGTTTTTAATTCTGGCTTACATTCCCTTTAAAAAAGAATGAAAAGGTAATTCAAAAGTGAAACACATTGAAGCACCAGTATACAAAATGTTCATTTGAATCTACAAGAGCCTCCAAATACATCCTCATCTCATCACTCCAACTAATTATTTCAGTTCCACCTGATTAGTGATTCTGGCAATTCATCTAAATCTTTGTCATTAATCAGTTTGTAAAGGTTACACAGGGGAATTTCCTTCACAAATTGCAAATGAACATGGCAGCTTAAAGGACAAAGGGGAATTATAATACAAAGGGCAATCTAAAGATTGTTTGGGAGCTCAATGGCAATGAATATTTTAGCATCTGAGGAACAGACAAAATGTTAACACTATCTCTTCAGATGAAATATTACCCTGTTGCCTTACATGTAGAGTAATTCTGTTCTGGTACATAATGAAACATCTGTTAACATATTTCCACACCTGTTGTAGGAATGTATATTAAGCCATCAATGTGAGCTGTGCTTCTGCCTGACAGACTTTCCCATAACACAACTTGAGTAATGAAACACTGCCTTGCCATTACTGAGAATCAGCATGACTTCCTCTGCCCTCCCACTAGTCTACTACCTCATAACCATGCTCGTCGATCCACTGCAAACATGGTGAGCACATCAATGATAAGGGCGGTGCAAGGTGAGGACCAAAGAGTTTTACAAGTCGTATTTCATAAAGAGTTCATTGTGTGACACAAATGCAAGAAGAGACAGAGGGAAAGGGTGCTGGATAGTGTAGCAGACAGAAAGCAGACAAGGCAGAGACAGGACAAGGTATCAAACTTGGGACACACCGCCTAGTCAAGCAACACGTATGTGCATCGCAGGACCTCTGGCTTGTCCACTTCAGTGCACATGTTACTTGCAGCCACACAGCCTGCATAAACCATACACCAGAGCTGCGGCCCATGCAGTGCCAAAGCACCAACTCATACAGAAGTTTGAAGTTGTTGATATTTGTGTAGCTCTCAGCAAAAACAGATCAAATCAAAGCATCATAGCCAAAGTTTTCTTGTGCAAATGAGGTTAGCTGGATCAGTATCATATATTCAATACAGTTCACTGTGTCTTTATAGAGGAATTCTTTACACCGTAATGTCCGCAGTTGTACGCTTTCTCCCGTTCCTTAAAATAGAATGAAATTAAACACTGTTATTCTTGGTCACTATCAGAGTGTAACATGGGGACCGCAGCAGAAATGCAGTCAGTGTGGACACACAGCGGTGTAGGTAACATAGACGATGTGCCCCAGTCATAAAATAAGACAGAGACCAAGGCCAAAGAAGAAGAGTGAAACTGAGGATGGGAGGGTGGTAAGAAAAGGAAAGTAAGAAGGGTTTTCAATACACAACAGAGGCACCATACTTACTGTAGGGCACACACTCATACTGGACCTCCAGGTACTTGTAAGTCCCTGGGCAGGGGTCGGGAAAGACATCTGAACCCGTGATGACGATACACTGTGTCCGATTGTTGCATCTGGCAAAAGAATGACAGAGAGAAAACCATGACTTATGTGTCCAAATGCCTCCACATAGCTCTCAACATGAATAAATTCAGTAGAACAAATAATGTGATTTGTGACACACCTTATCACAAAATGAAAAAATAAAGTTTACCACTTTAAAATACACCAAGAAAGATGTATACAGAGTAACTCAGCAAACTATTTAAAATTGCATTGACCAAGAGAAATGAAGAATGGTTGACTGTTTTGTTTTTCACTCAATTGCTGCCTTTTAGGTTTTTTCTCATAAGTGGCATAAAAGAGGTCCCGTGTTCTGTTTGCTGCGTTTTTTATCACAATATTGAGAAATCTGTCTGAACTGGTTTTGGCTAAAGGAAGAATACAAATATCTCTAGAGTAGTTTTTATTTTGCCCTTATACAGTATTACCCGTCTCACCAATAAATAGTGAAGCTTGTTATTAGCTGCGTATGATTTTCTAAGTCTGTCATACCGCTACACCGTCTGCTCAGCGTTTAACAGTGGTGTGTGAGCAAAGAAAAGTGAGACCCACCTCTGCATGTTTGTGATGTTAAACAATTAATTGCTCCTATACAGTAAAAACAGTCGACGTCAATTACATTAAGACAAAATTACATGTCAAATTAAATGAATGCACATTAACAGCACGAATCACCACAATAGGAAATATCAGAGTAAACAGAAGAAGCTTGATACATATCGGACTACAATTGCACGGAGACCTCATGCGATCGTGGAATTTACCCCCCACATTGGTGTTTGGTATAGCAGGTTTCTCACAGGATAAACAATGTCTGTGTGTTTCACTCAAATGTCCCGACTTATTGATCTGAGCCCAGTGCTGCTCTCAATGGGTCGACATGCTGAGTATAGACGAGGCTCCCAAAATGCCATCAAAGGTCTCATTAATGATCATCGAAGCTTTTGAAAAACTACACCTATGAGAGCAGGAGTTATAGAAGTATCCAAGGCATCTTTTGGAAAAAAAAAAAAAAAAAAAAAAGGTGAATTTTTGGAGTTTGCAAAATGTGTCTCATGGTTCGTTAGTTCTGCTTTTTAGTGTTGACAATTTTAGAGGCATGAAACTAGATGAAATTCAGGCAGCCTGAATATATATATACATATATATATATATATATATATACATATATATATATATATATATATATATATATATATATATATATATATATATTTATATATATATATATATATATATATATATATATATATATATATATTTGGAAAGGTTCAAAGATCCCATAAAGTATCTTTAAGTTAGCAACAAATGCAGTTTGAGTCAAACTTAATTTCTTTGAGAAGAAGAAGAAAAGGCACCTGCAGTGATCACATGCGCAATTCTCCTTTGCATTAGTGTTGATTTTGAACACTGTCTTCACCAATCAGAGAGCAGTTGTCTCGCTAAGCGTGCAGCTCGGTCTCAGGTCGGGTGGATTTAGGTGACCACCTTCATGCTGCACTGAAATCAGGATGACGGCATCAATAACCATGTTTGCCATCAAACTGACTTAAAATTCTATTGGCAATATGCAGTGCCAGATCAATAGCCCTGTTCTGCTGATTTAGCAGGCACCAGAGGGGATAATATTAGTTTCTTCCTATTATAGTCCAGTGCAGTCTTTTAAAGCAGATCATTAGAAAATGTATTACTGGTTTCTCTGTGTTGTGATTTTGGGTTTTGACTTTGATTTAGGTTTGCAGAGGGAACCACTGCGTCTTGTCCAAATGCTATTATTGATATAATATTATGTAACTTAGTGGAACAAGGCAGAGTTGGTCACAGTTGAGACGTACAGCGTGAAGGAATACAGGAGAGGAAAACATTGTTTGGGTTTTTGATTGAAAACAGCTGCCTTTTAGGTGGTGGACGTCATGAATGCAGGCAGGAAAACGTGGTGTAGAGCATAAAACCGTATCCAGAAACTTAAACAAACGCTCCTGTGTTCAAATGAAAAACACACAAAATCACTGGAACAGCAGGAAATGCAATTAGACATTACTTATGCTTTTTTTTTCATAAAGCACAAAAGCAATTCATCTCCCTCTTCCTCCTGTTGTATTTCTAACAATCAGCATGCGTGCTAATTAAAAGAGTTTGCACATTTAATTCCCCAATACATTTGATGGAGAACACTTTTTCAGAGATTACTGAAAAGAGCAAACCGATTTTTTTTTTTTCTTTTCTGTTTCCCAGCAATAATAAAACTGCATTATTTCACAGAACATACGTGTGTTTCTACACCCGGCTGTGCATCTGAGGCGATCTCATGGGGCATTTCACTTTATTAATGACCTCCACGTGTAAAAACAGATGAAAATATCAGCATACTGTAGTTGTTCTTACAGAAATGAATTACTACTTTGGAATTAAAACATGCGCCTCACGCTGGGACCATAATATGCTGCTTGCTTTTGTAGCTTGTATTTCATGAATCTCCAGCACTTTCCATATATTATATGGTCACTTTGATGATTCTGTCTGCTTTGCTCATGCATAAGCATGTCATGCAGGAGCAATATAAATTACAGTGCTTTAGCTACCGTATTCCAATGAGACTGGGGAATGAATGCCTAGTTTATATTAGTGTATGAAACAGAATGATATCAAAAATAAAATTTGTGACACTAATGAGATGTAGACCTGCCATCATTACTCAGGCAAATGCATTAAACAACGGGACATAGACACTAAAAAAAAACTCATATGTCTTCGGAAACAATGTTGACATAAGTGTTGATAGCTCTTTCTGATATATTGCCCTAATTTTAGAGCAGTGGAGCAGGGGCACCCTGATCTATGAGATTGTGTGACTCTGATTCCCGTCTCATCTGCGAAATCTTAGGCATCTCTTGAGACCAATTGAAAAAGCCCTAATGACTTCTTCTACGCATAGACCTAGCCTTCATTTCGAAAAAGAGCATGTAATTGAAATTCTAACCATAAAAAAGTCCTGCATTTGGGTTTGCTGGGGCACAGGTCTCAAAGTGCACACTAATTAAATACATGTAAAATATGATATCTCCCACTATCTTTTGATAGTCTGAGGCTATATAGTAATTAATCATGTACATAATGAATATTAAGTCAAAGGAAAGCTTTTCTCCACTTTTCTCCAGAGTGAGACATTCGACTTCTATAAATACCTTGATTGCTCAATAGGATTTTATGAAAGCAAAAGTGGAAAGAGTACTAATTCTTTTTATCTTTTAATGCAATAATAATTAACAGGAAGCTCCACAAAAAGTACTTTTGGAATTGAATTGTTCGAACACATTTCAGCAGGGTTATGTGACGTCTCTGTTTCAGCACATATATTCTAACGATGCATGAAGCCACATGTCAGTGTCTTTTATTTATTTCCCCTTGTCCTGTTCTTCAATCTGAGTGTACTTAAACAGAATGCAATCTAAATATAGAGTATCTATATTTTAAAATCTCCCTCTGTCTCCAAGTGTGTATGAACACACACACACACACACACACACACACACACACACACACACACACACACACACACACACACACACACACACACACACGGAAATCTTTTCCCTTTTACAGATTTTATTTTGAAAAAAAAAAAAAAAATCCAGCAGTTAAAAATTAACGATATCAAAAAAAATAATCATTTGAGGAGATTCAATTTTTTTTCATAATAGTAAAATTAAAATAAGCACTGGGTAAAGCATAATTTTTCTTTGATTGCCTTCACTTCTCCCACTGGCCTGCTAATCATGCTGAAATATTCTAAATGTAATCCCATCACATCTCTGACCTTTTGGGGGAGGCAGACATCAGTACAATTAGTGTGTCATAGAAAAGGCGGCTAGGATTTGATGCAAATCTCCTTTAAAAATGAGCACTCCCTGCTGACAGTGGAAAGAGGTGCAATAAGACGCCAACAAGGTGTAACTGATGGCACTCCTGATACCATGTATCCACATGCAATTTAACCTTTTCCACTGCCATCGTAAAACATGTCAGAGGAATAATTGGACATGAAGATAATGTGCTAATTGAATAATGAATTGGCTGGAGTGAGAAAATTGCTACAAACTGCATTTCTGATAACAAATTTAGTAAATGATATTTCATGGGTCTGAAGTCTATTTGAATTGTAAAAGCTTGAAATGTATTCCTATTTTTCGAAGATTGTCATAATCTAACCATGTTACACACTATAGTTTTTGCAATATAAAACCATT
This sequence comes from Salarias fasciatus, assembly GCF_902148845.1. NCBI lineage: Eukaryota > Metazoa > Chordata > Actinopteri > Blenniiformes > Blenniidae > Salarias > Salarias fasciatus. The sequence goes on along the minus strand of NC_043766.1, from coordinate 15,577,733 downwards.
TAATCCTGACGTCTTATTTTATGTACATCAATAATTCCATTACATTGAACAAAATAAAATCAACAAATATTATTTGAAATAAAATCAAAACCAATATGGATTTTTAAAGCTCAAATTACTTTACACACACAAGTGGATTTTTGAGACAATCAATCGTCATTGGATGATCTTTCTAAGGTTTCAAGAGATGCGTTGTTTGTTAGGTTCTTACAAATAATGCAATATGTATGTGCAGGTATCATAAAAACACCAAATAAGATTTTCTGCCCTGAGTAACACAGATAAAATAACAAAAATGAAAATCAAGTGCTGGCAGCTGGCATCACGAGCACCCAGACATTTCCCGGTGGTCTGAAGTTTGTTCGTGTCTCCTGTGAACAGCTAGCGCGATCACCAACAGACAGCACACAGAATTTGGTGACAAATAGGAAGGAGGAAAAAAAAAACTGCTTTATGAACTTTTTAAAATCCCCTGCAAAGGAGAGGCAGCTGCAGACGTCGACCGCTGAGCAGTCATGATTTAACACTCGCCGCTTCACATTTAAGGCGCCGCTCTGCCAGGTTCCGGTGGCTTTGTAAAAAAAAAAAAAATAAATCAATAAATCAATGATGAACTGATATTCCGTCTGATCAAACGTATCTATACAAACAGCAAAACTTCTGACTGGCTGGCCTTTTCTTCTCAAATATTTTTTTTCACTAGTAATTTATGGTTTTGATTTAACAGCAGCTGCAGGGACTGTCAAAAATAAGAAGCCGAGGAGATGAGTAGAATCCGGTTGGCTTTGAATCAAACCAAATACTGGTAGCTTAGGGCACATGTGCCCATGCTAATTGATTTCTGAGTGACGTACGCTCCAACCAACCACAATTAATAGCTCCACAAAGGGAAAGCTGCTGGCTGTGCTATGAATGGAGGTAGTTATGAGCACATTGTTGCGACAACACAAAGTTACACAAGCCCAATCGGCTCGTTCGATGGGAAACAGCTTGTGCACATTCATGCACTGGTTAAACATTTTGATAGTTTTAGAACTATCTTTCTGCAATATGGCACAGTTAAAATGTCAATAGCAGGTATCGTTTTAAAAATCCAGTTTTGACAAGCTGAACATATCCTGGACAAAAAGTCTGGGTCTCCTGAGCTGCCCTGACAATGTCGTATAAGACAATATTAGCAATGCTTTGCGTGGTATTTCACATGTGAAAATTCATACAGAAATGGGTCATATTTGGCTTAATAAAATGGAAAAGGGAATTTTAACTTACCCAATTTGAAAAGTAATTATATTTTTTTGTATGTCTTAAAAATTGCTTGAGTGACACAGGATGTGCTGCTAATGTCACTTGGCCAGACTACACAAAGGTTCAGATCCCTTCTAAGTGAATGCCATGTTGCTTCACCGCCACATCTTGAGTTTTCATCCCTCAATACTCAGCAAGCCAAAGCAGCCATTTGTAACTCACAATATCAAGCAAACAGTCACAGTGAAAACAATCGCTGTGTAACTGGAGGAGAAAAACGACATGAATGAGGGGAGCGCATAACAGAAAAAAAAAGGCACAATCTACTTCCTGGTGCTCCCAGTTTGAATTTCAATCAAATTAACATCTCTTAAACTCGAAGTGACCCGTCTAGCTCCATTTCATCTGAAATGCTGATGAGGTTCATGGCACAATTATCAAGGCACACATCTCTCTCAAGAGGCAAGCCTGTTGATAGCAGATAGGCCATTGAAAAATTAAATCATTTCCAGGTCCACAGAATGGCAGCAAAAGAAACAATCTGTTGTGAACAGGGAAATCACACACACAGGCATGTGCGCACACACACACACACACACACACACACACACACACACACACACACACACACACACACACACACCATTCACATGATATGTATAATCACCTTCTGTACAAGTATATTTAGACCATTTTCTAAGGGGGTGGCCCAGTAATGTTTCAGGAAATGGGTCATTAGAAATTAACCATTAGCATCCTGCTTTCACTTTGAGGTCTGATCCAATATTTGGGCAAGGCATCCCAGAAACGCGTAATTACTGTCATATGTTTGTGTTTATGGTATATTTACTAGCGCTGCCAATGGTGCTCAACGGACAGATTCAGGGCTCTCAGAGTCAGCAGTCTGAAGGCAGTCTGAGTCACATCCGTCCATCTCACCTATTGATTTTTTAAACCAGCGAAGGTATATCGCCATGCCACTGAAGTCAATGGAAATGCTATTGTGACAGCCTCCTGGTCGAAATATGACCTTTACAAGGCAGACACTGAAAATGTAAAGCTCGAACAGTGGAGTGAAAAAATAACACAGCGTGGCTAAAAACAGGAATGTCCATAAATTCCATAGTCAGACCACTGATCAGTGGATGAGCAAAATTTTGAGGCTGATCTTGAAAAGGGTTGAATGTGGTGATTTTATTATTTTACTTAAACTGAGAATAACTACAGCTGTTAGATGAACACAGGGACATTTTTCAACACAAAGTTTTAAAAAGCAAAAAAAAAAAAAGAAAGAAAAGTAAATCACCTTGTTTGTAGCGTTAAATTATTTTACTGTAAAACATCAAAATATTGTGCAGAATTTAATGATTTTTTTTTTTTTTTTTTTAGTATGTGTACTTTGTGTTCAGCAATTGGGAATAAACTAGCAGTGGATTTATATGTGAACTTCAACAGAAAATAAAATTTACCAAATACAAAAACTACATACTCTAAATGACATTTGTGAAAAAGCATCATGAAACTCTTTAGCGCAGCTGACAAAAAGACGTTTGAGGTGTAGCTTTTTATTTTGCACCGAATGGATAGAGAGCAGTTTCATGCCTCATGAACTTTTGCACACCCCTCTGAAACAACCAAGCTGAATCTGGATCTTTATGAAATCTTAATCTGCTGTGCTTTAAATAAACACTAACACTGTATGTACAGCGAGCAAGAACAAGGCAGTGTGCTGTCAGGCGGCAACAATGGAGCTCCTCGGAGAGCCTTGCAAGCAGTCCTGTCACTGATATAAATAGTGTAAGTTGCATCATTTAGTCTCCAGTACCGGCTTGCGTTTCCTGACAAAAACCTGAAGGAAACAGCTGGTTGCATGCCAATGTTATAATATTTAACACTGCAAGCTTACTATTGCTTCCACACCTAATAACACACTTAAAAGATTCTGACGCATTCAGACTGCTGATGCATCGGAAGGAAAAAAAAAAAAATTTGCTTCACATGCCCAACATGAGCTGCTGATAATTTTCAATCTGATTATTAGTGAAAATTAAGTTAGCATAATCCTTAGCTGTGCTGCAGTCCCACTGATGAATTTGATCCTCTCAGTTAGAGAGCTATCAGCATTGATCATTTTCATCAATGATATGTTTCTTGGAAAACCTATGATCCACTGGCACAGCCAGACGAACCATGTCATGTTACAGAAATCAATTAACCTGTTATTGAATACTGAAAATGAAGCTCATTATTTGCAGAGAAATCGATTGATGCAAACCACTTATTCATATTGTATATCCTATTTTTAATTTATATATTTTTGTGTAAACAATGATTAGTAAAAATGTGCCACTTTCAATCCTTCTTACTCTTATGCTAGTATGGGGATGGATGTTTGAGTGAAATCAATTCAAACTGAGCACCAGATGGTTGGGGACAAGAACAGCTAAATGCATTACAAAACAATACTTAAATACGCTTAAATGCATTTTTAATCTAATAGATGTTGTGTGTGTGGTGAGAATGTGTTTGAAGTCATTATCATTAACAGCACAGATGAGAAAATGTTTTCATTAAAAACTAAAAATCTTGAAAAGAAAAGAAAAATCACATCAGTGATTATTATTATCAACAAATTAATTATTTCAAACTGTACTGCCATGCAGTTTCACATCTGCTGGGGAGGTGTCCACGTGAAAAATTCCTGTACAGATTATCACCCACTTGAGTCGACTAATTGCTTGCAGCTGAATGTTCTAATTGAGCCACAACAGTCCTAAGGCTATTTTCATAAAATCATTGTGCTCATGAATATAATATGTCAGCCAGATATAAAAACAACTTGAAGTGCCAACAGGATCTATCAAACTCAGCAGAGCCTCGATCCAATTCTCCACACTTCGAGGCCACATCAATTTCCGATGTTTAAAAGTGAACACACTTTTCCGCACAGACACTAATGTAATTTTCCCCACACACACACTTAAATTAGTAGACCAGAGTAATTATTGCAACAAATATTGTTGGCTCATCAATCCTTTATTGATGTAGCTGTACAGTCGGATATCGTAGGGGCTTTTTTTTTTTGTTTGTTTAGATTTTTTTGTTCTTTACCTACAGTGCGTGCAGTGACTGAGCCACGCCAGTAAACGACGGGGTTATGCTCAGCAGGAGCCAGAGGACAAACCAGAGTTTTGTCTTGTGGGGATATGAGGATCTCAGACCTCATAGCTATGAAACAAACACTGCAGTCCAGACAGGCGAAAAAAAAATATTACCACATTTCTCTTTTGAGGATAATTATTTCTGGCAATAGAGACATTCTTTCATTACATTTGCTTCCTATTTTAGTCTGTTCCTGTAAATAAATGGACAAGGAAAAAGAGATCACTAATTAGTCCCATATGCAATGCTGGGTGATTGTCAAACTCTTCTTGAATCCATTTTCACATGACAGAATGGGACTCCTCTATTGCTTTCATAATATCGACTCCATAGGAATTGAAACGTATGGCTCACATACATTATAATTAAGTAATCTACTCTCACATTTCTCAGTATCTTGCACACTAATAATATGAAAAATGAAATCTTGATATATTTTTTTCATCACTTGTTTTGAGCTCTTTTTTTTTTTTTTTAAATAATCCTTTCAGCTCTTTCAGATGTAAACTCTTGTGAGCTTCTTTAGTGTGTTTTGAACTTGTGTACCTCAGAGAGACCTCTTTCATCACTCATTTTTCTCCTCGACAGCACACGATTCTCTCTTCGCTGCAAGTAAACCAACTCAGCGCCAACACAGGAATGCTAAAAAACACATTTAAAGTAACATCTGAACTACGGCCCTCTGGCACTCTCAGGATATGCATATGAGGAATGAACCCAGGTCCTCTGCAGGCACCAGTGGAGATCGTTTGGAAGAGAGTGTTTGGGATTTGTTGTCAGCCTCCTGCTGGGTCAGTATTTGTGCTTCCGTGGACTGCTTTTGTATGAGCGAGGCTGAGGGCAGTGTTATACACAGGGCCACAAGCAGGGGAGCAAAGCAGGCTGCAGCCTTTCAAGACAGACATTGTGAGTCAGCTATCTGACTTCATCAAATAGGACTTGACAATAAACCCCCTGAATACAAGGGCTCCACTGTTTTATTTCATTATTTTTTTATTTCCCGAGGCGGCTTGCCAGAGTTGCTGACGGCCTCATACCATCCAATATCTCTCTCTGTGGCAGTCATATGTCATTCCATCCTGTGCACTTTGGCTTGGATGGCATCCCTGTGTGACAACTGGTCACATGTATTACGTCTCATGTATACAGTGTTCCTACCAGGCTTGCATGTGCACATGTAAGTCAATGTAAAGCGGTTGGCTTGTTGTCTGCACTAAATCTTGACATGTTAGTGATGGCTGCAGACAGAGGCTTTAAAATGTGGGACATGTCTGCTGGTCAGCAATCAATCATCCAACCAGAAAAAAAAAAGTTAACCGTTGGCCCATTTTTTTTATAGAAAGACATAAAATTTTAAATTTTAAAAAAGAAAACAATAAGTGAATTTAAATATTTTGAAATATTAAATTAATATTAACATTAACTTAATACAATTGCACTGGATCAGTACGTTTTAAGGTTGTTTTTTTGGTTTGTTTTTGTTTTTTTTTAGGGAATTAATCTGTTAGTCAAAGTCAACTTTATTACCAGACAGTAAGACTATAAATGAACTTTTTTTTGGTGAGGATACTTGAAACACTTTATTCAAACAGAGAGAGAAATAATAAATATCTCAAGCATAAAATCAAATGTGAGTTTAAGAAACAAAGATATGTAACTGTAGCGAATGGATACGAGAAAGAGACAGGATGTGTTTTTACAAAAGTGTGCTTTGTGTACGTCAGTAATGGTTTGGCTCTGCTGATAATGTTATTTGACATTTCAAGTTCTTGGATAAAACAGGCTTGCTCATCTGCTGATTACTTTTTTTTTACCGCTATGAGACATGAAGCAAGAAATGTTAAGTGAAATGCCAACGGACCTTTCCCCACAGGTATTTCATCAGTCAATGCATGAAAAATAATTACAATAGGTTGTAAAACATGTTTTGGTCAAATTTAACTAAAAAGGAAGAGCCATGTTGCATGCTGTGCCTAATGGGCTTAAATGTCTTAAGGCTTGTTGACTAAAATTCACAAAACTCCTAAAATTTTGTAAAATTTGACTACAGCTCACTTCTTTTGACAGACGGAAACTGAATCATCACCAAGTGCCAAGATAAACACTGTCACTCAGTGGGAGTTCATGAGATGTGGAGCATCTTTGAGTTGCTCTTGCCAACAGTCTGCCCTTAATATTACCAATAAGAATCACCAACGGACCAACACACAAGATCAGTGTGCTAAAATTAAGGAAACTCCAGTCATAGAAAAAAATACTGAGTAAAACAGTCACTAAAACAGTGACAGCCCACTTCTAGTAAGGGCACAATATAGAGTAGAATAGAATATTGAATATTGAGAAACAATACTCTTTTAATTACCATCTTCTTAATTTGAATGCATCCTATCAGTCCATGTAAATCACATCAAACCTTAATAAAGCCAGATCAGAAAGCCAGTCGGTATCTGGTGTGACCACCATCTGGCTCACGCAGTGCAACACATCTCCTTTGTATAAAAGTTGATCAGGTTGTTGATTTTGGCTTATGGAATGTTGGTCCTGCCCCTCATTGGATGTTGGCAGGAACTGGAACACGCTGTCGTATACGGCAATCCAAAGCATCCCAAATATGCTCAATAGGTGACATGGCCAGTCAGTGTGCTGGCCATGCAAGAACCGGAATGATTTAAGCTTCCAGGAACTGTGTTCAGATTCTTGGAGAATAGACGTTGTCCGTGACATAGGCCTGCCTATACCGTAATACCACCACCACCACCAGAGACCACTCAATTCACAACACTGACATCAACACACCGCTCGCTCACACCACGCCATACACGTTGTCCGCCATCTGCCCTGTACAGTGAAAACCGAGATTCATCTGCGAAAAGAACGTCTCTCCAAAGTGCCAGATGCCATCAAATATGAGCATTTGCCCACTCAAGTCGGTTACGATGACGAACTGCAGTAAGGTCAAGATCCCAATGAGGACGACGAACGTGCAGATGAGCATCCCTTCGACACTTTCTGACAGTTTGTGCAGAAATTCTTTAGTTACATAAACTGATCATTGCAGTAGTTTTCTGGGTGGCTGGTCTCCAAGGATCTTGGAGGTGAAGATGCTGGATATAGAGGTCCTAGGCTGGTGCAGTTAAATGTGGTACGCCGGTATGATATAATGCCAAATTTTCTGAAAAGCCTTTGGAGATGGCTCATGGCAAAGAAATGAACATTCAGTTCACTGGCAACAGCTCTGGTGGACATTCCAGCAGTCAGCAAGACGACTGCATGCTCCCTCAAAACTTGCTATATCTGTGGCATTGTGCTGTGTGACAAACAAATCTGCACATTTTAGATTGGCTTTTATTCCACACCTGTGAGGTGGACGGAGAAAAGGGCAGGTGCTCACTAACATAGATTTGGACAAACTTGTGCACAGCATTTGAGCCAAATAGGCCTTTTGCGCACGTAGAAAAAGTCTTTGATCTTTGAGTCCAGCTCATGAAAAATGGGAGCAAAAACAAAAGTGTTGCATTTATATTTTTGTTCCGTGGGAAAGACTGATATATTCTATTTCTACTTTTCTCTTTCCTGCTTTGTGCTACCCACCCACACAAAGGTGCACATTGAATGGATGCGGATAAGAGCTTCACCAACAGCATGAAAAATGAAGCTAACACCTAAGAACTAAATTTACAGCACTCAATGTAGAAGGTAATGCATATAACAGTAATAATTTAGGTGGGAGATTTACCTCCTGCAAGCCAGACTGGATTGGCAATTTTTCAGCGGTGTAAAATGAAAATATCTCTTTGTTTTTGAGAAAGTTGTTAAAAAAAAAAACTGGTTTTATTTATCTGACTGTTTTTGTTGAAATACTGACTTATTCTTTTTGTGTGTTGTTGAAATGTGGATTTGTCCTCTGTGTGTTGATGAGGAACTGACTCTGGCTGCTTTGCTCTTAATCTGTTCTCTACACTGTTCACTTGTCAAGTTCTGATAAAGTTTCTAATTCTCTTTCAGTCTGGGTTAGTTGTCTCACAACATTTAACATTTCTTTTTCCACAGACTTCTGATATTGACAAGCTTCCGCTGACTATGCTTGTTTTTTAAAATTCCAAATTTAAATTGAGTCTAGCTCTTCACAGTGTAAAACGATCCAACAGAAGCCCTGCTACTCCCATTTAATGATTTTTTTTTTCTTTTTCTTTTTTTTTTTTTTTTCTCTGTGTAACTGTTTTTAACCACTGGAGGGGGGGCAGATTCCAACTAGGGCAAACCTGTACAAAAGGAAGCAATCAACAGTAGTGAGAATCAGGCAACTGTGAGTTTGTCCTGTCGATGATTTAGGGCTCTTCAACTTTGGCAGGCTTCTTCTCACTCTCGCTGTTCAACTGGTACAGCGCAGGCCTGTCTGTTTTTCCTTACCTTTGTGACATAATCTTGTATGCGTCTGGGAGATAGCAGTTGATATTCTCCATCTGGAAAGGGTCAGCGTCGCAGATCTTGTCATCTGTTCGACCGTAGTTGGCACTTTCGATCATTATGACATCACTTCCTGGACACCGCAGATCGATGGGGTAACCCTCACAAGACAGCTCTCTCCTTACTAAGCCAAATGGCAGGGCAGCTCGACTAAACCCTGTGGGAGAGAAGAGAGAGAGAGGGAGGAAAGAGCTCAATCAGGGCAAATGGAAAGGAGACATGTAGCTGTACTGACATAGAGGACGACACAGTGAAAGTCAGAAGATATCAGAGCTGGATATTCACCACGAAAGCATCTATAGGCATGTTTGCTCTTATTCTATTCAGAAGACCAGAAATATTCCACTGTATAAATCATGAATCTGTATAAAGATTTACATCCTGACTTGAACTACCACCCAGACACACATCAGTGTATTGAGCGGACATTTCAGATTTTGACTGCACCAGGGAGCTAATAGTGTTAGTATTTCATCCTCCTGTCCTGAAAAAAATCAATCATTGCCATTGAAGTCTAGTTTGTCAGTGTAAAGATCAGGAGTGCTGTACCTTTGTGTGACAATCTACATTGACACAATTATAACATCCCACATCGTTGTGGTGAAACAAACAAAAAAAAAATAATTAAAAAAAATAAATAAAATAAACATTTTGTAATTATTGACCGCTTTGTGTTGAACAAACAGTTACTGCCTTGTGTTACATTTCAATATGGGTCAGCACTGTCATAGCAGCCTGTAACG
>NC_043766.1:15550616-15565616 GCF_902148845.1 Salarias fasciatus | reverse complement strand
TCTCACCCTGGTGTCAGATGGTATTTTTGGTGCATGTGGAGATGACTGAAACTGATAAATCAATGTGAGGGAAACCCAGTACTCCAGTAAACAACTGTCAATGCAGTCTATAAAAGCTCTTATTGTTGCATCTGCTATCAGTATTGTCACAACAATCAATTTTTTTTTTTATATATTTCATACAACTATTTTAATGTTGAGGTACTTGCTAGTTTTGGAGTGGGAGTGCAGAGAAACCGTCCTCTTGAAGAATATATGTCACACTGAGGGACATGCTCAATATTAAGGCACAGGACAAAAAAACATCACTCTGCCATGATGAAAGATCAAAATATGCTAATAGTATATTGCATATTGTACATTTCATTGAAAGTCTTCTTTTTGATAATGTTGGCTAAGTATGACTTTAATCAAATCCACAAATTCTGTTTGCTTGTTTTCAAGCAGAAATACAAGGAGACCAAAACACCACTGATCATGCATTACAGTTATGATATGATGATCACACTGAATCTAAGATAAATAAATCATATGCTCACTGTTTTACTTAACCTAAATAATTTCAGTATTCAAATGAGCCAGAAAAGTAATCATTATTTGGTTCATGGGATCATTAGCATAATTATTCAGGGAATGCACGATGAAAAGTATTTACTGTCCATATGGTAGAAGCAAAACACGTCAAGCATACCAATATGTAGTGTCTGTTAAAGTACTGGTGGTACTTAAACTGTCTTATTTGGGTTTCCAATGCACTCCTTCTGATCCTCTGAAATCCCATCTTGAAACAGTGCAAGTTAATTGGAGCTGCTCAAAGCACTAGTTGCTATATTGTGTTTCAGGGATGCCTTTACCTCTGAGCTTTCTACAAAAGGGGCTGCTGAGCCAACAAAATGGCGCCACACATTGTGTATGAGTACAAAAACAGAGGCACAAAACTATTGAAAATTGAGGGGCGGTCTTCAGTGTTGTAACACACACACACACACACACGCACATAAATGTAGCTCTTAGTCAAACTAGCACCTTCGTCCTTACAGATAGCAAACATCTTAAAAAATTAAGTTGTTATTTTAGCAGGTTCAATTTTTTTCACAACTCTATATGGAAAAGAGATGTCTTCCGCTCAAACACCTATAAAGGGAAGTTTGTTTTCCTCTCTCCTTTAATTAAACAGCATGCCGCCAAGAAATGAGGCATAGACAATCAAAATATATTATGGAAAGTTCAATCCTGGAGATGTTGCTGCCCAGAAGATTATTTTGTTCTTTATTGACACTCTTCCTAATCAGGTTTTTGGGTCTCTCGCCACCGTTACTACCATCATGAGAAGAGCATTTCACTTCCTCGTGCACAGCCGGGTAGCTTTCACTGAACTCAATAATATAAACTGCCACTACACATCAACAAATCATTCATGTGAGATTCCATATTCTCTGTACACAGACTAAGATATATAATTTAATACCTTAAAATGATCATACAGTCAAAAAGTGAACATCTGAGACAGCTGGTTTAATTTCCCTTCAAATACAAAAGTGCTCAACATTTTGGCATGAGCTTATTGTTCATGTTTAACATGCTAGTGATTGACTTTCACTGGAGCACAGCTTCCCTTTTTCCATGGGCTGCAGCACTTTATTACGCCAATGACAAACCCCTGCTTAAAGATTCCCACACTGGTATTTACAATCATGTGCAACCTTTGTAATGACATTAGGACCATACAGACATTGCAGCTAAAGGACTGTGAGAAATCCCCCCTCCACAGTATGTAATATGGAACCATTATGCACTGTCTCTTTGGTGCTGTAATGTTTTAATTAATTTTTTCTCACAGATGAGCCAAATCAATTGGAAAGTGACCATCTGGTAGGATATGAGTGTCACTGAAGCAGAGGTAATGAACAAAATGTCTTCCTATTTCACAGAAATGAGAAGTCATTAGGATCTTCTTCAGCCATGTAGAGACTGTCTACCATGCAGTCACATGAACCCAGATGTTGTCCCACAGGGACATGCATTCGCTAATGTAGAGGAGATACTATACACGAAAAAAGCAGCACCCGAAACAGCAACATGTGTTAGGACTGGAACAGATTTGATTTTGTAAGTTTTATAGGAATTATTTTAACACTGCCGAACTCTGACTATGTACAATGTAAATGACAGAGGAACTGTTCCGCTTTTCATCAGGGCTATCTCACATCCCGTATGGTTTTCATATTAATAATGACTCTTTGTAACTTGAGTTACACATGCTTCCACAGCTCATCCAGGGGCAAAGCAGAGGCTGATCAAAAGGCCTATTCAGCCACTCACGCTGCCATCATTGTGCCCAGTGCACAAAAGAGGTCTCCAGATTGTTTTGATGTGAAACCAGATAATTTTTCTGTCGAGAGCCAATGAGAAGTGTGACGGAGACGCTCCCGATGCTTGTCGTCTGCCGTTAACGTGGCCCTTTGATTTTCCTCGCTCCTCTGATGAGAGCTAAACAGCTGCTTGTAAATGAGCTAGCATCTCCGCTTGGCCTGATATTATTGTGCACTCCTGAGCTGACAAGGTCGCTTGCTGGGGGGATTTTGGGTGAAAGAAAAGTGTGGCCTAAAGCATTAGCTTGGAGCCACAGGAACCACAGCTTGAGTCCTCGAGGTTCTGTCCCCCCTTTTTCTCCTATCTATGGTACAAGCAAAAGAAGTCTGTGAAGGAAAAGAAACCTTTAAGTCAAGACTCTTCCCACAGTGCTGATTCTATAATCCAGAAATATCCTTTACAACAGCATGTATTCTTAAGAAGTCAGGGGCAGAGAAGAAAGAAAATATTGCATATATCCTGCCAACAGCAGGGTATGAGGTAGACCGCTGACTCTGTGTGGCCATTGTAAAGAGGAATTACACCAGTGGCTTGACAGATATTAATATTCTTTCAGATTTTTTTTCTATCAATTTAAGTTTAGCAGGTGTTTATATTTGCACATCTTAACGTGTTGAAAGCTGATGCCATTTTGGGACATCGCAAACAACAAACAGCTTTTTCAAGATGTAGAAAATTATCTGCCTGATAATATCTTCTGGTTATTAAGCTCTTTGAAAACTGGTAGCAAAGCTATGACAAATGTGGTATTGAATACATTAATACTTCATTTTATGTTATGTTTATATATATATATATAAAAAAAAAATTTCTCTAGGGAACATTTTTTCTGTTATTTTTATATTGAACCACCCCCCACACACACAGGGAAAAAAAACCCAGAAAAAAGTAAATCCCTGATGTTAGAATGTAGACTTGACATATGTGGATATACTGCTTAGTGTTTTGGACTTTCAAATTTTCTTGCGCAAAAAGACAGAGATGGGAACAGTGAAAGATATTGGGAGAAGAAGTAGAAATAGAAGAAGAAGAAAAAGAAGAGGCAACGAGCAGCAGGAGAATGAGCATTTCAACCTCATTTGTATTCTCCACCATTCAGTTCACTCCAGTTCATTTACATCTCCGGTACTTCCATAGCAACAGCAGGGGGGCTATCAGGAGCATCTTTGATATAGGTACATGACTCTGAAAAAGATCTTGTCATTTCTCTGTGAATAGATGCCATGAAGAAAGCCATTTTTCCTCTCGTTTTTAGTTTCGATGGGTTTTTTTAAACAGAAATTTACCCTGTCAGAGATGTTCTTCCTCTCCATTTTTTTTTTTTTGCTCATCTCTGATCAGTACTTGTGGACACATAACACCACACAAGAAATTCCATCATTCAGGGAAGAAATAGATCTTGTAGCTTAGTACTTGACAATTTTGGTATATTCAGACAAGACACTTGGAAAGACTGGCAGCCAGAAAAAAAATCTTTTTTCTCATTTTTATTTTTAAACCCAGTAGAATTTCAACAAATTCACGGCATCAAGTGTTGCCTGACAAAATGAAAATGTACTGCACCAGCAGGAAAACACAGGCTCATCAAATTCCATGTACACTTGTATGTAAATCAACCTTTAGGCCTAATTAAGCTCTATGGGGCTCATCAAGGTCATAAATCCCCTTTTTTCATAATGCAGTATTGACTTCACATCATCTGCACATGTCGGTTGACTGCATTCGCACAGGCACACAGTGTCATCTCACTGTCTAATATCGGATAGCCCTGGGGCCAGGCACAGCGCGTGCATGTGTGCGCGTGTGTGTGTGTGTGTGTGTGTGTGTGTGTGTGTGTGTGTGTGTGTGTGTGTGTGTGTGTGTGTGCGTGCATGCTAAGTGACAGAGAAAGAGAAAGAGAGAAAGACAGAGCTTTTTAGGTCACACAAAAAAGCAAGGACATCTTCTTGTAATGACATGCTGTGATGACCATCAGACAGTAAATTTTATCTCATGGTCCCTATCAAAGGGTCACTGGTAGATTTGAATGCTAAATTAAAATATAGTTTGAGATTATCAAAAGGAGGTCATTGTTTTGTTTTGTTTTTTTTGGGGTTTTTTTCTTTGCCATTTTATTATGACAGCATCAAGACACAGAAGATGCAAACACACTTTCATCCTTTGCTTGATGAAAAACTATACTTTTTTTTTTATAATCCCAGCAATTTTTTTTTTAACCTTGGATTTCAAAGTGTGCAGTTCACTGTTCAGCTGACAGCATTGGGTTTGGATAGTGCAGGGGCACTGACCCTGGGTACTCGCTGCCAAAAGTACTGTGGTCTTCAATATTCAGCTCTATCAGAGAGAATATTCCAGATGACGTCAGTGGACTTTAAGTTTTCTTGTGATATGGATGTGAGTCATATATTCTTTAAAAAAAAAAAAAAAACAAAAAAAAAACCAGCCAAAACAAAAAAAAAACTTTGGCCGAATTTGCTGTGAGTTTGTCAGACCTGCTTTATATCATTTCCACAGTTTCCACTACAAATAATGGGGGGGGTGGGGGGGCTAGCACAGACTTCCCTCTCTGCTCCAACGAAGCAACTGATGCTTCTCAATTCAATACAGGAGCATTTCCCAATAGGTAACCAGTGGCAGTACACACAAATGAGAACGGTCCATCTGCTTGGTTTGCATTCCCAAAGTGCACTTCCTCAAGCAGACCACAGCGGTGGTTCTTCTTCCCAAGACTCAGCACTCATGTGTATGCATTTGTGCCACATTATTCAGCTAGTGCTTCCACTGACCCCCACCTGGCATTTAAATTCCCTGACCAACAGGGTAGTCATGCCCTGATGACACGACTGCTGCTCAAACTGAATTCTTTATGCAGCTCTTATTCAGACCGGACCACAGACTTGCCGCTTTGTGGGTTAGGTGTATTGTTATGTGACACATTACTATTTTACTCAAATACACTCATAGCACTTATCTGACAACTGCTACACAAACACAACAATAGTTTTGTTTCTCGGAATCTGACGGTGCCATTTCCAAAATATCTTTGCAAGAAAATTCAAATTGAAATTTATCCTATTTATCAAGGTCTTATTGAGCTCTATTGATTATAAACTGAAAGCAATCTTGATGACCTTTCATCTGATATGTACTTTTTTTTCCTCCAGTGAACTCACTGTTAGGACATACAAAAGAAGGTCCCCATGGCCAATGTTTTTAAAGGGAAACTTCCAGATCTGGATGAGGCTCATCTGGATCGAGCCCATAGATATAACTTGTTTCCCAACATTTTCACTCCTCAATCTGTTTCAAGTCCTTACAAGTCACAGCAGGGGTGCTCTGAAGTTCTCATTTAAGGATTTATCAGACGTCTCTCATGCTTATCAGCTTTTAATTATTGCTTGTTGGCCATTTAAAAATAATTTAGAGACTCTGAGGGGGGTACATGTGTGATGGAAATTAGGCTACAAGTGCCACTAATAAACAAGTGGCAATGGTCCAGTTGAGCTGCGTCAGTATTGTAAAATACGCATTCAAGCAAAATCAAAATGGAAAAATGTGTGTGTGTGTGTGTGTGTGTGTGTGTGTGTGTGTGTGTGTGTGTGTGTGTGTGTGTGTGTGTGTGTGTGTGTGTGTGTGTGTGTGTGCGTGTGTGTGTGTGTGTGCGTGTGTGTGTGTGTGTGCGCGCGTGCACGCTACTCATTCCACAAATGCATGGGAAACAGATTTTTGAACTGTACAAGACTTGGAATTGGCAAGATGCATCGCTGAACAATCTCTCCATCCATCCATCTTCTCTTATACTTTATCCAAAATATAGACTGAATGCAAATTTCCACTCTTTTCCACATCATGTTAACAGGCTCAGAGATGGCCAATTGTTTCTGTGAACTCTGTCCTTCGTCATACCTTTCTGCAGCCAAGCACTGACTCAGGAGAGTGACTTAATGATAGAGCTTTAAGCAACAGACACACAAATGGACTTGGGGTTGCTATGACTCACAATGCTAAAAATTGAGTCCCATGAGGTCAAATTGTAGTGCTCTACCAGAGTCCAAATGACCGGCAGGCATTTGTTAAGTTTGACAGCAAGTAGACCAACATGTCATGACTTCTTTGTTCCAAGTGGAGACTCAGAAAAACAGACAATGAGCTTCATTATCGACTACTGCGCCCGATGGTCAAGAGGGTTTCTGAAGAGAAGCTATACTTATGAAGTAGGAAAAGCCCAGAAAGAGAAAAAAAAAAAACTGAATGCCTGAGTGAAAGTTTTTGACTGAAGCTTGATAAATTGAAATTCAAAGTCCTCTCGAAACGTCTCAGTTATGAATCCTTTATATTTATGGGCATATTCTCACAACCTTCGTTTACAGGAGTCTCTTCAGGATTTATTGCAGTTCAAAATCAAGAATGAAAGCCAGAGGACAAAAAAAAAAAAAAAAACTCCTCTAAGAGAGAGCTTACATCTGACTCTTGAGAATGAACTGTAAGATCTGTGAAATCATACCCCTTTAGGTACATTATATTCACTTTTCTGAATCTGTCATTACATGTCCTGCAATCAGTTTTCTTTGCAAGGCATCAAGCCCTTACCCACACCTTTCTGTGAACATGCTGCTCAGCGGTATGAGCACAATGAAAACGTGATTACCTTCTCCTCGAACACCTGCAGATTGTTGATGTTTACATGAGGTGTTTCAGCTGTTATGGAATAGGCATGAGTCAATGACTACATAAATAGCAGTTCACGACCACTTTAGTGCATTCACAGCTTAGTTACTCTTTGTGCTGAAATCAGCAGATGCAGTGGGACTAAATTACATTGATAAATACATATAATTCATCCTGCAAATGAACACTGCAGAGATTGCACAATAGATGTCCATTCATTACAGTAATTTACAGCAAAATTTTCATCTGTAGAACAAGTGAAAACTGCCATGCTGTGATCCATGTGAGCCTGAACATTGTGGTCTAATCACCTTAAAAATTCCACAGTATTACAATAGCAAACAGTAAACAAAGCTGCGTTTGGCCTTTGACCAACCAGGCTGGTTCATTTGTCTGGCGCGAGGTGCACATGCTGGTTCCTGTTTGAAATACCATCTACACTGGATAATCAAAACATTCTCCTCATCCACCCCTTCCAGACAGCACTTCATCAGCAGTCCTCATATGAGGTCTGTCTGCAGTCCTTGATGTCCACTACACAGGCTCCAGCAACATTTAAAAAAAAAAAAAAAAAAAAAAGAACTGAAGAGCTTTTGCTTTTTCAGTTATCAGATGGGAAGCGTCAAGTCTTTTCTCAATGCACATTGTCTGTTTTTTTTGTTTTTTTTTTGTTCTATGTACTGAAATTTTCCACATACTGCTTCCACAAATCCTGCAGCCAAACTGATTTTAAGACACACAAGACAAGTAAGGAACACTGAGCAAACAAAAACACAAGTTTTAAAATAGAGCCATGTCTCTGACAAATTGAAGCCTGCTTATACAGAGATGCCCACATACTGCTCGTCACATCTGCCATGGGCAGATCAGAGACAACCAGCAAAAGCACAAAGCAATAAATGTTCCATGAAAAATAGGTTTTTGGATATAGACCACCACAATAAATAGTGATAAGTCATGTTTTTCTTTTTCTTTTTTTCTCATATTTGTTATTCAGAGAGGGACTAGATGGGTTATCGGAGAATGTTTTGGAGATTGTTTGGGATATACTTGTTAGAGGCCCCCATGATTCTACCTGGGAAAGAACAAAGTGAGACAAAGCATGACGATAAAATACAAGACTGATGCGGACATGTGGTGAATGACTAATCTAGGATGACTGTGATCCCACCCAACAAGGGTCTCATGGGACCCGTGTGAATGCCCATTATCCGCAAAGATCAGCACTGAGAATGATGGGAGAAGGTAGGTTTCACACTGAGTCCGAGGCTCTGTCACGCTGAACCACTCTGCCAGACAAGTCTGAAACCCAATTAAGAGACCATGTTAGAGGTTGAGCAACATGTCAAGAGACACAGCCTTGTTGTTTTGTGCAGGAAGTCTAGGAGACTCGTGATATGATAATACAGATAAACATATTCGCCGCCTAAGTTTTATAAGGCAAAGGGGGTCATCATGGGAACCTTGAAACAAGTGCGAAATTAGGTGAGTAGTGGCTTCATGACATGCAATTTGATATCCCTCATCTGACACATGGAGGAGAGAAAACAGAGCTGAAACAAGGTTCAGGATTCTTGTCTGAAATGTCGCATCAGTGTCAGGGCCGAGATCTCAATGTGAGTTATGGATGGCGACAGTAGACAACAAACTAATGATGCTTTCCAAGGTTACCCCTGCATAAATAACCATTAAGAATAATGCTGATGCAGCAGGCCAAACCCTCAAACACCAAACACAGGCCACTAGAAAGCAGTTAAAAACTATGAGCAATGGCTACTGAGTTAATAATGAGCTTAAAAAGTTTGGGTCAGTGGAACATCTTTCAGCTGCCCCAGTAGCCAGGTAGAGGGAGTGTCTGAGTTTGGGTGGAAGAGGGGGGGATGTCAAGATGTCATTGCTCTGCTATGCTCTTGCATGACAAACAGCAACCTGGAGCCAGCTGTGACAAAGCCTTAATCCAGAAAATCCCTCCTTCCTTTGCTGAAAATCCTAATGAGGATTTGAAGTACTCGGCAGGGAGGAGACCCGGGGGCTGTGGGTACACCTTGCCACTGCTTGCTCTCCTAGTTATTGTCTCCTTATCTCCTTATTGGCCAAGCCTGGCTGCCGATGAAAGAGACATGACAGCATGGTGGGCCTTCGTACACACACCCCACGCCTGCCTGGCTCCACGGGAAGCCAAATTCCTCTGTCTGCCACAAACAACCAGGATGACATCAAGCAGGAGACAGAAAGACAAAACCAACACACCTTGTTTTAGAAACGCTCAAAAAAGAGGGAAGTTCTTCCCTTTAGCTTAAACAGATCTGGTGCCTTTCCCAACATTAACTAAATTGGATGAAATAAAAACTTTGCCCAATAGGGAAGTAAGCACTGCATAAAATAATTACTTTATGCATTATTTGTGTATATTTACAAATTAGCTATGGGGCACCCATTTCAATGTGCCTGTAAGAAAGTGATCAGGGAATACAAGTGCAGTGGCACAGTGGGAAACTTTTTTTGCTGCTAACATATTTTTTTTTACAAAACAGTGGATGAAAAGCAGATTGTTAGTCACAGACACAGTACCTTTGACTTCCAAGAATAGGAATATAACATCAGGGTTTACAGCTCACCTGATTGGATTTACTTATAAGATATCTATCATCTTCCCATGACCACTATCACCCTTTTCCAGTATATCTCAGCCAAAGGCAAAAATCCTCTACCGTAAATAATATGAGTGACTGTCTCATGAAGTTATACAAATATGTTTTCATGGCAAAGAGAGGTGGTTCTGTGGGCATGTTGGGGAGGTTACTGGATTCTGTTTTGCAGGTTCTGGCTCACATTAAAGCCCTGGGCTTTAACTTCCAGTAATTACATTTCAGAACAACTTGATTGTCTTTTTCACTCCATTGACTTTGAGATGAAGGCTTTATGTCTCTTCTCTTTTCCTTTTCACATGTTAGAATGAGAGGATTTTTAAAAGTGCCCTTCCCTGTTGCCCTTGAGATATCTCAAGTACTTCAAACAATTCAAGCTATGAAGAGAAACAATAGTGTGGTTTCGGGGTATGTGGAGGGGCAGAAACTATGTGCTGGGCTTGATCACACAGGTTTTGCCACGGAAAGCTCCTTTTATATTGTAATTATAAGACAGCAGCAATTCAGAGAAACTTTTGCTACTTGTACCCTAAATATTCCTTTTCCACTCAGTATTGTTTTGCTTATTTCATACTTTAACATGTTTTCACAGTTACAACTAAAAAAGCAAAAGAAATCCCAAAATAATTTTTTTTAATGCAGTACAATGACTTTATTTATCATGGTCACAATTATGAGATCATTTCTCAAAAAAACTGGTAAGCTACTGAGAAAAGCCTGACAGGTTTTTTTAGTAAAAGAAAATATTTGCCACTGTGTCAGCCATGTCACAGATTTTGCCCTCACTACCTCTTGACACGGAATCGCTGCTCCGCGCTCTAATTCTACCTCACCGTTATTCTTGGGCAAAGCCTTTGAAGAAGAGCGCGTGGCTGAGCTGAGGTGTGAATTGTTATTCTGTCACTGATACATACAAATCCTTTCAACCCCACCAGACTTGAGTAAATTATTTTGGAAGACATCTGAGCCAATTTAATCACGTCTTGTGAGGGTAAATCATCACAGTTTGCAAAATATATATATATTATTGCTTCTTAAATTACACCTTCAGCTCTTTTCTGGAGGGTTGCTATGGTGACATTCACAAGGGACACCAGTAGGACAAAAGGAAATAAACCTGCTGCTTCACAGAAGATCACCCTAAATACCACAGAGTAAACTTGTCTTCATGCAAAAAAAAAAAAAAAATGTATGAACTACGGCTACTTCCTTGCATCTGGTAAATTATAGAAAAAAAGGTCTTTTCTCTGCAATAACATGAATGAAAACCATCTGGCAACTTGCGAATTAATCAAATATTAGGAAAGAAATAAAAAGTTATTCAAAATGTTTTACTAGTATAACCCTCTTTTTGCATCTTATTTTTGATGAGATCTCTCTATATAACAAAGATTAAAATGGTAGTTTGACGAACACTGACACAAAAAAAAACTAAAACACTTCACCACACAAAAACAATCGGCACAAAAAGACCAGCAGTCCAGACAAAATACAGACTGAGACGATGGCTAACTGCAGTCAGTTGAGAAGATCAATCCGTACCACGTTTAAACAAAAAACGCTTTTACTGATAACAACAGTCGATCTCGAAATAATTAGTCAGTGGCTGGCTGAACTCATGTTGATGGGTATAATTTAACAATTTTATTAACATTAAAGCTTTTTCCCAGTTACCATACATTAAGGATGGAGCATGACAAAGTGTCTAATTCAATAGATTAAATTTAACTAGCCACAGGTATTGATGCAAATAAAGAAAGAGTCTGAATAAAATGTGTACATTAAAAAATGCAAAGCCAAAGAGTGTGTCTTCCTAAGTGTAAAGATGACCATTTAATCCGAACATACATTATCCAACGGTATGTGATAAGTAATATGAATACTGATGAGTGAACAGGCAGAGTCTATCATGGACTGCATTAAGAGAAGCATGGGTTGATTGGGGGTCATGATGATAGAAGATCACAAAAGTCACAAATTGAATTATAAGATGAGTGGCAAGTATGTCAAACAACTTTGACATAGGTAGAATATTTCTATATCATGAGTAAATTTATGCAAGATGAACGCGGGGCTTGAAAGAGGACGAAGCCAGACACCAAAATATTTATGACCATCGTATTTATGCAAATGAGTACTATTCCTGCAAATTTGACAAAGAGCTTGAGATACAATGTCAATCTGTGGTACCAAAGATATGAGATTCCGATTTACTGAGCATTACATTGCTCTGTAAAAACCATTGTTGTAAAATGATAAGATCATGAGCATGAGCTTGAATTTGAAGGACATCAGTTTTGACTGAATATGTGACAATAGCATCCGCATATACTTAAAACCCAAAATGTATGCCAACGGATGATGAAGTTTTAATGCTGGTAGAATTCAATGAGAATGAGACAACATGAACAGACCACAAGTAGTGGTAATCAAATTTTCAGTAACTAGTATCTAACAGAGATTACGCTGCCAACTCTTTCTCTACTGCAGTCACTGGTTCGTATGAATGAGCGAACATGAGCAGAGCGGTAGTCGCCTATTCAGTAACGAGAAGCAGAGAAATTACATTAAAAGTTACTAAGATGCAACTCCAGAGATATTAATCTCTGTGATACAGAGCGAGAATGATCTGCACACAAAGTAAATGAAAGAATGCAAACACAATTACTGTGGGGAATATAAGACACAACACAGCCGGATCATCAACAACACATGCACCCAGCACTCTGAATACCAACGAGGGAAACTAAACACTAAACTATCAATCAAAAGCCAAGCTGCAGGTATCTGTAAAAGAACTCCCATC
Source organism: Salarias fasciatus (assembly GCF_902148845.1). Lineage (NCBI taxonomy): Eukaryota > Metazoa > Chordata > Actinopteri > Blenniiformes > Blenniidae > Salarias > Salarias fasciatus. The sequence goes on along the minus strand of NC_043766.1, from coordinate 15,553,121 downwards.
AGCCCCTTGTCCCAATAATTTAGGATTTGTCGAAAGGTAATCCGAAGTTGATTTAAATATGAAATTGATAATAAATGCATCAGATGGCAAGTTTTTTGTTATTATTATTATTTTTTTTTTTTGTTATATCCTTTTGTTATATTGTTTCTTTTTTTGACTTTGTGATAAAAGCCACAAAGCCACAGGGACACTTGTTCTTGTGATAAGCAAACTTCAATTGTTGTCTCTTAAATGAAACTGAAGCCAAATTGTAGAGTGTGCACACCCTTTAAAACTGATGAAAAAATGTTTGAATTTAACAATATAATCAAAATCCCAGATGACGTTCGGTCTCACACTGCTATGACAGATCACAGAATCTGTGTCTTAACAAGGCCCTCATGGGCTTTAGTGGGATTACCGACACACAGAAACGGTCCTGGATAAAATATGTTGGAAGATTATAAAGAAATCAGAACGTATAAAACCTAACAAAAAATCATTAGTGAGGCAATGGTTCCAATTGGTGTGTGTGTGTGTGTGTGTGTGTGTGTGTGTGTGTGTGTGTGTGTGTGTGTGTGTGTGTGTGTGTGTGTGTGTGTGTGTAGGTATGTGTGTGTGTGTGTGTGTGTGTGTGTGTGTGTGTGTGTGTGTGTGTGTGTGTGTGTGTGTGTGTGTGTGTGTGCGCGCGCGCGCGCACGGCCTGATTGTAACATAATGTAAAACAGCGGAGTTAATTGATTCCTGCTTCTACTTTATTTAAATGCAGCCTAACTGAAATGAAGAAACTCGTGCCACTGGCTGGGCTGCAGCGGTTGAGGGTGATACAGCAATTGTTCGGGGTTAAGATGAGATGGAAATAAGTAAAGTGGGGGATGAAAGACTTGGACAGGCAGTGAGTCAGCTGAGCAAATACAGACCAACATTTGTGGACACGTGTCTAACCAGCAAAGTCAAATGTAGTGGATGAGACATGTACTGTATACAAAAGAAGATCATCGCCACTGTTTCTATCTATGTGCATCTATATTGATACATATTTAAAAAGCTATCTATTCATCTATCTATATGTATATTTATATCTACATAATTCTTTGTTCAGATTCTAGAAAAAGAAGAAAAAACAAAATGTATGCTATTTACAGCATTGTGCAGGCCGTAACTCATTTAATTCAATTATAAAAATGCATTAAAAAGATATTAGGGGTAGACGCAGTTTAATGAAGCATGTTTACTTGAGGATATTGTTTGTAATGAACTGTTTCTGGGTTGATCTTGGTGACTGAGAAGGGCTACGGGAGGGAGGTGAAGAGGGAGAGGGGGAGTGCTATCCAACGTGAGGAGAAGGTGAATGACAAATACCATGATAATAAATGGGCCAATTCCTCTGTGGGTTTACCCCTTATTGGCCTTGATTTGTCTGTGCATTCAGATAACTTGTGTCTAATCTCTGAACTACATGAGAACATCAGTTAGCGTGTAGCCTATAACATGTGCTTCTAACCCCGTTCGCTAGTTCTCTGTAGTGAATGAATGCGGAGTCATACTCTCTCACTTGCTTCTCACCTCGCAAACACGGCAAACTGAATAGAACGGAGAAATGGCAAAAAAAAAAAAATAAAAAATAAAAAAATCATTTGAGGTAGAAAGTATCTCCTCTGCCTCTTTTTCAGATTCATCCACATAAACACAAGTCTCTTGATTGCCAGCTTTGATCTATGATGAAGTGCTGACATTTACAAAAGATTAATTAGAACAGCTTTCAGGTCAGTCTTTTATCTGGGTTCCCCCAACCACTGAAGCTTTTACGGACCACCACGTCTTTAAATTTCACATTTCCCATATGAATGATCAAATTGAGTCCGGACGACAAACGTGAAATTCACACACTCGTTCACTCTGCGTTCGTGACTTGCTACTGTGAAAATTAGACATCTTGAGATCTTGAGAAATTACTCCCTTACGAACTTGAATCTGTAACCCTACAATATTGAGACAGTAAAAAAAAAAGAAAGAAAAAAAAAACCCTAATAAAGCAGGTACAGTGAACAGTTGGCCAGACTTTCAGTAGTTGGCACAAAAGAAACAAATCTGTAATGGCTCTTCTTATATTGCACTAAAAGATGCCAAGTTTGGTTTGTTCTAAATCCAATCATTAAACTTCCAAAGTTGCACCTCTGGTGTTCTGATTACATACTAATACGTACAGGATACAGTTTATGAGATATGTCTTGGGTGCATAAATCTCTGTATTATGACAGTTGAGAGTGATTTAATCAAAATTAAATGCAGTGTGATTAAAACACATTTAAGCTTTATATCTTTAGAGATGTGAAATCTGTGCGTGCCTGCCATGAGACAGAACATTTCAGCGAGGAATTTACAAATAGATCCAGCTCTGATGCCACTGGGAACAACTGACGCTTTCAAGCAGAAAATTTCAGACAAATCACAATTTACCAACTAATGAAACCACTCAAGATTATCCCCCATCCGCTTGTGCCCACTGTCCTCCAAGCTGCATTA